>NC_089504.1:232825552-233128582 GCF_036850995.1 Saccopteryx leptura | reverse complement strand
CACACACACACGAATCTCTGAGTTAGTGGAAAGCCATCACAACAATGCAATCAAAAACAAAGAGAGTCAGAGTTAATTCACAAATAGTGGAGAAACAGAAAATGATTCAAAAGGTATTTAGGAGACCCCCCCCCCTTGCTCTACTTCAGATCTTAAAGCATCACTCTATACACATACAGAAAACAGAAAATTTTTTATAAATTATCTGTTTATTTTTATAAATAAAGTTTGCGAATTACTGCTATAATCCTCAAGAAACATTTCTCCAGAGCTGTCAGGAAAGGACTGGCAACACTGAACATTGAGGGTGTTTCCCAACAACCTGTGTTCTACAAACAAAAGAGCTCACTTCCCTAAAAACAGATCTCAATTTTCTATGTGTAGAGAAAGGGTTGTTTAGTCCACCTAAAAAGAAAAATACTTCCAAAACAAAAAGGAGAACATCATGTCTTAATATAGTCCTCCATCGTTCCCGCCTTGGGCTCACTTGATCTGAAGAATTCCATATAAGCTTTGAGAGGTGAAAAGACTTTGTGAATAATTGAAGACAAAATAATGAAACCCTAGAATGTCAGAGACATAATATAGTTTTGTAGAATTCATCATGGAGCTTTTAAATTCCCAAATACTACATGCTGAATAATTTATTCCTGTGTCAATATGGGGCCAGCAGATGTTCATTCAGAGCCAATATTAACCCTCCTCAAGCTGAAGAACAGAAAAATAGGCTCTGTCTGAGAGGGAAGAAGGCACTCAGTTTAAGTGAGATTATCTTAGTATTTATGAGGAAATTAAAGCAGTTTTGGAAGTCAAGAAAAAACACATGACTATCAGCGACCTTTTATCAAAGTCTGCTTATAAAGATAAGGAGACAAATTTCATGGAGAAACACAAATGGTTGATACAGGGGGAGCTGATAAACACTGCTCTCCCCTTTTTGAAGGGTCCTTGAAGGCTTTTCACTGATTCTGTCTAAGAATATCTTTTAGTGACTTATTGATATTTACCTCCCTCTGGATCACTAGTTTCTGATGCAATTTTGATCTCTTTGCTGTGTTTTAGTTTCTGGATATTCTCTCCTTTATGATCCACCCTATAATTCATTTACTTTAATTAAAATAGGTTATATAGTTCACTTAAAAGGAGAAAAAGCAGAAGAAAACAAAAATTAAGCAACAATTAAGTTTAAAGTTTTACCAATGGTATATAATCTTCAAAACTAGAAACCAATGCCTTAAATCTCATTTGTTCATTCATTCTACAGCCAGTTACTGAGTACCAACCAACTCTGTACAAAGTACTGAGCTAGGGCTGAAAAAAGGGAAGATGTTCAATCAAGATTCTAAACACTTATTAGACAGGGACATATACATACACGTTTGGATATCTGCAGAGGCTACCAGTCAATATGGCAAAAATGATATGCTGGGTTACTCTGGAAAGACACAACACTCTATCTGAAAACAAAGAATGGGTAGAATACATGTCTGAGCTTAGATTCAAAGAAAGGAAATTCTCCAAGTGCTAGAAACAAAAGGAAATAAAGACAGTGGTGAGCAGAAGCTGAAGCCAATAAAGCTCCCTGGAATAGTGAGTACTGGAATCAATCCACGAGTTTTAGCTACTGGAGGACACATCCATGCCATTTCAGTGAGGGTTGCCCTAACTGCAGGCCTTAAGCACACTGCTCAGTGGACATAAACTAACTGAATAAAACCAAGAGTTGCTGCCTGACCAGGCGGTGGTGCAGTTGACAGAACATCAGACTGGGATGCAGAGGACTTGGGTTCTAAGCCCCGAGGTCACAGGCTTGAATGCGGGCTCATCCAGTTTAAGTGCAGGGTCGCTGGCTTGAGCATGGGAACATAAACATGACCCCATGGCTGCTGGCTTGAAGCCCAAGGTTGCTAGATTGAGCCCAAGGTCGAGGGTCACTTGCTATGCTGTAGCCCCATCCCACCATCAACGCACATATGAGAAAGCAATAAATGAACAACTATGATGCCAACAAAGAATTGATGCTTCTCATCTCTCTCCCTTCCTGTCTGTCCCTATCTGTACCTCTCTGTGTCTCTGTCACAAAAAACAAAAAACAAAAAACAAACAAAAACAACAAGAGTTGCCACCTGGCCAGCTGGCCAGGAAGCTCAGTTGGTTAGAGTGTCATCCTGATATACTGAGATTTTAGGTTTCATCTCTGGTCAGGGCACAATCAACCACTGAATGCATAAATAAGTGGAACAATAAACTGATGTCTCTGTGTCTCTCCCTCTCCCCGCCCACCCTCAACTCAATTAAAAAAAAAAGTTGCCACAGTCTGCCTGTGTAATAGGAACTGGAAAAATTCTACCCAGAGTACTGATGTAAAAGAATGTACACCACAAGAGTTTTCATAGTTTAGCAGACTAAAATAAACTAAAAACAAATATGTTTAAAATGTTGAAGAAGATAAAGGAAGAGAATAAGGTACAAAAAAAGGTCAGTATAAAAAATATGACCAGGCAGATCTTTAAAAGAATCAAATAAAAATTCTGGAAATAAAAGAAGGGGGGACTTATTTGTAGTAAAAAAAACCTTAATAGGTTGTATGAACAATACACAGCTAATAACTAGTGACTAGAAAGAGTAACACACAGGACTCATCCAAAATGCAACAAATGCAAGATTAATATAGGAAAATGAAGTTGAGATAAGGAAAAGGGAATAAGATAGCTCAAAATACATCTAACAAGTGTCCCAGAACAGATAGAAAAATGAGAGAAATAAATAACTAAAGAATTATAAGCTAGAAGACATCTTATTTCACAAATGAAAAATCCTGGAATTATCTTCAATCATATAGCTTGATAGAAGTAAAGATAGCAGAATACAGATCACCAGCTGCCCACTATAAAACATCTACCCAAAAGAAAAGCCCCATTAAAAAGAAAACACAACCTAAATTTTTTTAACTATCTTACTACCTGAGTAAGTCTGAATAACATGGGGCTAAAATTCTTGTATGTCATTACATTTACTTTTCAAAACAACCCTATTAGCATATTCATTTCACAGATAAGAAACCCAGGCTCACAGAGAAACAACTTGCCAAAAGTCATACAAGTAGTGAATGACAGAGCCAGGATTTAAGCAAAGGTGTGTCTGTTTCCAAACGCCATCTTCTTAATCACTATATGACAATGCCTCCCTAGCGATATAGGTTTAAAATAATAAAGCACCTGGAAAAGTTACACACAAAGATCAATTTCATTGCTTTTCAGTCTCACTCGACACATGGAGTATGAGTTGTAAAAAGTATTATAGATCAGCTTAGTATATGTTGTACTGTCATACACATTGGCAACTATAGGAAGCCTTAAGGATTCTTTTTGGAGTACTCATAATAGTTTTTAATCTACATTTTTAAAAATTAAAGTGAATGAATGTATGAAATGCAGATAGAACAAAAAAACCATCCTAAAATTTGTATGGGATCTCAAGTGATCCCGAATAGCCCAAACAATCTTGAAAAAGAAGAACAAAATTCAAGGGCTCATACTTCCTGATTTCAAAACTTACTACAGTGCTACAGTAATCAAAACAGTGAGGTAATGCCATAAACACAGACTAATGGAACAGAACGGAGAGCCCAGGAAAAAACCCTCGTGTATATGGCCAAATGACTTTTTACAATGATGCCAAGACCATTCGGTGGGGAAAGGATAGCCTTTTCAACAAATGGTACTGGGAAACCTGAGTATCCACATACAAAAGAATTAAGTTGGATCTTTACTTTACCAGTGGTTCTCAAACTTTTTGAAGTGGGGCACATTTAAAATCCTACAAATAATTGTAGGCATACTATATACAAATTTCTAGGAAATATGTTATAATAATTAAGTAAAATATTAAAGAAAAAAATATAAAGTCCAAGCATGCTTTTATGGTAATTAAACAAAATAAATATGACAAAATTAAATTTATTCTGTCATTAAAAAATGTCTATGTTACATTTTTTGAGTTATGCTTTTCAGAATTCATAGAAAAGAGGGGTTAAAAAATAAAAAAACAACAAAAAAGTTATCTTTTTTACATATATAGATACATTCTTAGTAAGATTTAGTAAATTCAGCAGGTCCTGGCGCTAATGTGTTAAGTTTTTTCATTCTTGTGTTTATGAGAAACATGAGCCTGATGTGTCCTAATGATTTCTTCAATGTTTGGACATATATTTGAAAGGCAAACTTTCATTTCCTCATCAATACATTGAAGAATTCCTCTCTTTTTACTCTTAATTGTGTTGAGTACAGAAAACCCCCACCATACATATCATCTTAACTTTACACCAAACAAAGGATAGAAGAAACTTGCCTCCAGTCTTTCCAGGGAACGTGGGGGAGGGGGTAGTGTAAACAATCCAGCACTACAGGTTAACAGCCTTTTGCAACCTAATCAGGCAAGTGAGGTGGGGGGTTGGGCAGACTGTCAGCTTACAGCCAATTCCCCATACTTCTGTCCCCCAAAAATCTAAACTCCATAAACCCTTTGGTTTTTGGTCCCCAACAGCCACATATTTCTCTGGAAAACCATAGGGTGCACCTGAAAATCTTCTGGGCACACACTTTGAGAACCACTGCCTTAGACCATACGCAAAAATTAACTCCAGATAGATCAAAGATCTCAACATAAGAGCTAAAAGTATAAAATTCTTAAAAGAAAAGAGAGGAGAAGAGCTTCATGATATTGGGTTTGGCAATGTTTTCATAGATATGATGCCAAAAGCACAGGCAACAAAAGAAGAAAATTGACAAATTGGACATCAAAACTAAATGCTTTCATGTAACAAAAGACAAGCCACAGAATGGGAGAAAATATTTGCAAATCATATATCTGATAATGGATTAATATCCAGAATATATAAAGAACTCCCATAATCAACAATAACAAAGAACCCAATATAAAAATGGGCCAATAAGTCTACAGCCATACCATCCTGAATGCACCCGCACCCAATCTCGTCTGATTTCGAAGCTAAGCAGGGCCTGGTTAGTACTTGGATGAGGAAAAAATGGGCCAATGACTTAAATAGGCATTTCTCCAAAACATAAATCAATAAACTAAAAAATATAAATAAATAAATACATAAATTGGAGATATTTTCTTTACAAAAGTATTCTTCCCCCCTCCCTTTGGAAAAGGAATTATCCTTTTACTGAAAGCGTTCTTTTAATGGGAATTTCATCCAACATAATTAAAAACTTTAAAATGATTTCACATAATTTTTGTGACCATCACTATTGCATCAAGAAAGGTATATCCACAGAATGCTTAATTTAAAAAAAAAAAAAAGGAATGAGTAAGGAAACCAATATCATCGCACTACTCACAATGGCATGTAATTTGAAACTTAAGAATTGTTCATTTCTGGAATTTTCCATCTAATATTTAAAACCACAATTGACCGTGGGTACATGAAACCGTGGAAAGCAAAACCACATATAAGGGGGACTACTGTACTTTTAAATTTTGTTAAATATTCTATTAAAGCAAGAGCCAGTTAATTTCAATTCCCTTGAGAGTAAAAGAAGAAAGAGTAAGCGCTGCCAAAAGCTATCCCAGATCCCTAACGGAGCTAGTATGACAGCTGCCCCAGCATGCTGCATAGCTGAGTATTCAAAACCCCAACAGATCTCACACCCAAACACATTGTGCAGAGCAGAAGATCACCCTGCTGTACTATTGAGTCAAGAAGAAGGGACTGTTGTGGCCTTCTGCTCCTGCACCAGTCCATGACAGCTGAAAAGACAGCCAAATATGAATGGCCCTGAGCCACATTAAGAGGGCCCTCATCTTATTTGGGTATACAGAATAGGATCTAAGGCACCTTCTGTTACTTTGGAAGTGAAAACTTTTGAAAATCAGTTCAAGAATGTACAGAAAAACTACATGATAAATTTTCAGGAAATAAATTGGAAGTTCAATTACATTTAATTTCTCCCTCTCAACTAACTTCATCTTACTGACATTTAAATATGCTTAGTTCTCTTTAAATAAGAAACACCAACAAATAAAGAACCCTTCCCTCTATTTAATCTCCTACTCCTATTACCACTTTCTTCCCTACTCTTCCTGGTTAGGTTTCTGAACAAGTTTATTTCAGTTGCTGTCTACACCATCACCTTTCACTCACTCCTCTATACACTCCTATCTGGCTACTCCCGACTCCATCCCACCAAACTGAAGGGGGCCTGAGAAATCCTGGGGCTCTGGAGGGCAAATTTTAAAAATAAGTATACAAGGGTCTGGGTATATATTTTGTGAGGTAGCCACGTAATTTGTGGAGACCAGGGCAAAATAAAAATATAGTTCCTCTTGTTTAAAAGCATGAAAAGAGATTTTCTGTGGTCTCTCTCTAAAAAAATAGTAGTGTTTCTTTATTTGCTACTTAATACTGTACACCTTAAGGTTTGAGGATACTCATGGAGAAATGCATATTCTCATGACTTGGTGTGTAGGAGACACACCAAATCTTACTCCTCCCGTGCCCACACCCAAATCTCTGCCAGGAGTTGAGAGTGGCAGCAGTCACTGGGCAGTGGCAGGGCAGCTCAGAATTTGTCCCAGGGAAGTAAAAAGTGGCAAAAGGTTGGAACACAGTGTCTCCATGCCCCCAGCACATGCTCCATTGCCTCATCTGACTTCATTTATAAAACACAAATTGAAAGACACAATTATTCAGAATTTCAAGATAGTGACCACACAACATTAAATTCCAAGCATAGGACCTCCTTCTGAGCATGAGGTCTTGTCTAACTGTGCTGGAAGCAGATTCTGGCTATCTACATAATAATCACAATACCATCTTACACCTGCATAAAACATCTTGGTTCACAAAAGAGTTCCAATTTCATTTATAGTCTCACAATAAACCTATAAATAGAGATGAACTGGTATCCTCATTTTACAGATGAAAAAAGAGACTCAGAGGGTAAAATGTGTTGCCCAAGGCATGGAAGAGCAGGTGTTAAAGCCATCCCTCCTTCCTCAGAGAGTCAGATTCTTTCCAGTGTAACACACTTCCTAAGCAGAGAGCAGATGGGAGGGGCTAGAACAGTGACCATTACTCTACATGAGCCACTGGTTTAGTCATTAGGTAGGAGTTATTCCTGTCAATTACAGTCATATTTTTAAAAATTCAATTAATTTTTTTATATCCTAGGACTCAATAGCTTTATATAAACATGTAGACTAAAAAAAGAAAAAGAAAATGTAACAGGTGTAAAGTTAGTTTTTTTCCCAATGTAACCCCATCCAATATCCACTATGACTCACCAATATGGACTACCCCTCACTCCCACCCCCCACCCCCAAATCATCAGCAATCAGTTACAAAGGACTCCAGAGTCAGCAGGTGAGACCATGCTACTCTGCTTTACAATATACTTTCATTACAGAGGAGCTTGAACCTTGATTTAGTTGGGGGAAAATTCTACAAAATGCCAGATAGTTAGTTATAACAGGATGATAGGGAGGGAGCTATTTTCTTCAAACAGACTCTTCCTTACCCTCCTTCCACATACTTTATATAACTCAATCTTTCCAGTTAGTGAAATTATTACTAAGTTTCCTCATGTTAACATAAAGTACTTGGAGAATTGAGCTTTCAACTCATTTGTTTTCTCATTCATTACTCAAAATTCTCCCCTCAAAGCAAAAACAGAGCTTTCTTTTTTTCTTTTTTTTTTCCTTTTTGGTTGAACTAATATGCATTTGTTACAACCATTCACAGTGTCAAATCCTTCACACTGGCCGATCACCCAGAAAATATCCAAGCAAAAAGAAGTGCAACTAAATGTTTGATCCAAATAGCACAATCTCTCAGCTCACTAGAGCAGAATCTATCTCTAATACACTGGTCACAGGCTATATTACTAGCTCTTTTTATCCTACCTCTAGGTAGAAATGCTGTAGTTTAAGCTGACAGCATTACTTGTCATGAAGTCTGTGGGTTTACAATTTCTAAATGTCAATTTGAACTTCTGACTAGTTCCTTGGAGCACTACTGTTTGTTTCTAAATGAGGCAACTTGTCAGCTCTGCATACATAAAAGCAGTTCATCAGCAATTTGCAGTGCAACACAAGAGAAATCAGCTGGTATACTAATAGTGGGCCCACAAAGCACCTCCAATTAGGGGGAAAAGCCTTGTCCTAAACCAATGCTACCCTCATATATCACAAAATTAATTCTCCTACACAGTAAATGAAACATTTTACGCCAAGGAACTTATTATTTTGAAGTAATCATCTGCATCCAGCCTGACGTGCCAATGTTCCCACTGGCCTAGAATGAAGAAGCTGCAGTAGGTGAGGGAATGAGGATCCCTGTGTTTCCTGACCTTCCTCACTTGTAGCTTCTGTTCAGTTCCCAATGGATTCTTATTCTTGATTCTGTCCTTGTTTTAATTTTTAATCATTTAATTACATGTTGTATTTTTATTTTTGTTTCTTTCTGTTAAGTTCACAAAATTTAAGTGTACAGATCAATACAGTTCAACCTGTGTATAGAGCATCTCTATCATCACAGTAGATTCTCTGGTACCCCCTCCCCCTTTCTATGTGGGATCCGGGGCAGAACACTGTGAACAAAATGCCTAAGGTCATGAGAACATCTTATTTGATAACTTGCAATAAAGCTATTTTCAAACACTAGTTAAGATCACAATATTCTTACATAAAATTACTATTTTCCACTAGTATAAAATACATTGGGATGAAATTTTCTTTTAAAGCACATTTTCTTGTGTTTTGTTTGTTTAAAGAGAGACATTTTTTTCTTAAGTGAGAAGCAGGAAGGCAGAGAGACAGACTCCTGCATGCGACCCAACCAGGATCCACCCAGCAAGTCCATTCTGCCCATCTGGGGCCATTGCTCCGTTGCTCAACAACAGAGCTATTTTAGTGCCTAAGGCAAGGCTATGGAGCCATCCTCAGCTCCTAGGGCCAACTTGCTCTAATCGAGCCATGGTTGCAAGAGGGAAAGAGAGAGACAGAGAGAGATAGAGATAGAGATAGAGATAGAGAGAAGTGAGAGGGGGAGGGGTGGAGAAGCAGATGGGCACTTCTTCTGTGTGCCCCGACCGGGAATCAAACCCAGAACATCTGCACGCTGGGCTAATGCTCTATTGCTGAGCCAACTGACCAGGGCCAAGACATTCTTTTAAAGAGCAGTTTTAGGATGATAGCAAAACTGAGAGCCCTGGCCCGATAGTTCAGTTGGTTAGAGCATCATCCTGATATACAAATGTTGCCTGTTGGATCCCCAGTCAGGGCACATACAGAAATAGATAGATGTTTCTGTATCTCTGTCTCTATCCTTTCCTTTCTTTCTAAAAAAAAAAAATCAGTAAGTAAATTTTTTAAAAAAACAGTAAATTCAAAAAAAATTTTTTTAAGACTTTAAAATAAATTTGAGAGGAAGGCAGATTTTTCATATACTCCCACACATGCATAGCTTCCTCCATTATCAGCTCTGCCCAGCAGAGTAGTACATTTGTTGCAACTGATGAACCTACAATGATACATCGTTATCACTCAAAGTGCATAGTTTACATTAGGGTTTACTCATAGTACTACACATTACATGGGTTTGGACAAATGTATAATGACATGTATTTACCATTACATTAGTATACATGGTTATCTGACTGCCCTAAAAATCCTCTGTACTACACCCATTTTTTTTTTTTTGTCTTATAACAAAACCTAACATTCTCAAAGCTGAGTACAAGGGTACCCTGCTCAGGAAGACAAGGATATTAAACTTGAAACTCAGAAACATTAATCTTCTTTCAATACCATCAGCACACACGAACAACTCTGATGTGATAGATTTATTTAGATGATATTCAAAATTAGAAAAGAAGGTCATGAAATGACTGATAGCTATGAAACTAAGTGTCATTCCTAACAGCTTAGTTACCAGGAAAAGGGTACATGTACCTGAAAACACAGATGCAAGCTTTAGGAAACTATCTGTAGCAGAAACATACATGAGAACATGTGCAAATACAAAATATCCATCGTATTGCCTTGGGTGATGCTTTTCATTAGTGCTAATGGGCGCAGGGCCTCTGTTTGGAGGCTATTTCTGCAAATTATGGAAGAACACAAGTCTTATTTTCTTTAGTGAAGTCCATTCTTATAAACAAGAAAAAAATAAAATCTACATGTGGATATTAACACATATACACATATATATTTGTCTATGCCTTACCTCTAATAACTTCTCCTTTCCATTTGAATTTATTAGTCTACTAGAAATACTGCCAAACATTACTAAGTAACACAACGTAAAAATAGTACCAAAATTAGATACCACAAACATTTCTAATTAAATCCCTTTCATTGAGATTAAGAATTTTAAAAACCTATGTGTAAAAAAGGCAGTAGCCTATGTCTGTCATGCACCACAAGTGGCTTAAAAGCAATAATACAACCTATGGCACATATTTATCATGTATTTTTAAACACCAATTTGCACATGATTAAGTGTTAAATACTATATAAAACTGAACCCAAAAGGAAAGCATGTGCCACAATTCGGCAGCTGTTCAACAACTTCTTTCTTCTTCCTTTATATGTGAATATATGTCCGGAATATCAATTTCAATATATCTTTCTTGATTTCTGTCTTTATTTTCCTCTGTCATTTACTAACTGCATTTAACTATATAAAGAAATACCAAATTTCAACCAAGAAGACTGTGCAGTTATTAAAGAAACCCATGGACAAATAAACATGCAGTTGTATCTGATATCTCTTACAGCCCATATGACATTATGCCCACAAAGGCAAACCAAATCTAAATACAATATATTTTTTCTTCAATGAGTTTTTCTATTAAAATACTCGCTTATTTCCTCTGAATCACCCAATCTTCTAACATTTTCTTACATTGTGAGTTCTAGACACTGTGATACAAATATAAATTAGTCATGATCCCTGTCCCTGTTTTTTTAGGAGCTCCTAGCCTGTTAGGAAAGACAGATAATCAGAACAGAAAGCAATGAGTACTCAATAGAGGTCTGTCTATAGTGCTTGGTGACACGAAGGGGGGGAGCAGTGAGCTGAGGCAGTGGAGCCTTCTTAGAGGTGGTAGCATTTGGATGGACTTAAAGGACTTGATGCTTCACTGGGGAAAGAATATCTGATGCAGAAAGAAGAGCCTGTGGAAAGCACAGAGGCATGAAAGCCAATGACACAGTGAACAGAGAACAATTCCTCACAGTAAAACCAGGGGAAAGGGAAAGAGACTACTTCTGGTAGAATATGAACAAAGAGAGTTAAATTGGGGCCAGATTATTAAAGGTCTTGCTTACTTTCCAAAGAACTTGGTCTTTAACTGTTCTTCTTTTTTCACAGTGTTGAACAACACAGCAAAAAAGCAGGTAAGCACAATAAGAAAATTTCACTGTTTTTAGACAAAGGCAATGTAGTGAAGAAAGGATAGCCTTTCAAACAAAGGGTGCTGGGAAAACTGAATATCCACATGCCAAAAAAGAAAGAAAAAAGAATGTGGATCCATACCTCACACCATATATAAAAATCAACTAATAATCAACAATAGACTGAAATGTAAGTCCCAAAACTATAAAATGCCTAAAAGAAAATATAGGAGAAAACCTTTGTGATTATGAAATAAGCAAAAAAATTCTTACATATGACACCAAAAGCACAATCTATAAAATAAAAAAATTAACTTCATCAAAATTAAAAACTATTGCTCCTCAAAGACAATTAGTATATAAAAGACAAGCCAGAGACTAAAAGAAAATCTTTGTAAAGCAGGAATCTAATAAAGGACGTATAGTTAGGGTAAAAAGAGTTCTCAAAACTCAACAGTAAGAAAACAACCCAATGAGAAAAATATGGTAAAGATTTAGACACTTGACTAATGATGATCTATCAATGGCAAATAAGCACAGGAAAAGATGTTCAATATCATTAGTCACTAGAGCAGCGGTTCTCAACCTGTGGGTCGCAACCCCGGCAGGGGTCGAACGACCAAAACACAGGGGTCGCCTAAAGCCATCGGAAAATACATATTTAGAACCGCTGCACTAGAGAAATTAAAACCATACTGAGATACCACTATGTACCTATTAAAATAACTAAAATTTTAAAAACAGACCTTGCATACCAAATATTGGCAAGGATGTAGGGAAATTAGAACTCTCATAAAATTAAAGTCAGAATGTAAAATGATGCAATCATTTTTAAAAACAGTCTGGCTGTGCCTGACCTGGCGGTGGCGCAGTGGATAGAGCGTCGGACTGGGATGCAGAAGACCCAGGTTCGAGACCCCAAGGTCGCCAGTTTGAGCGAGGGCTCATCTGGTTTGAGCAAAAGCTCACCAGCTTGAGCCCAACATTGCTGGCTCAAGCAAGGGGTTACTTGGTCTGCTGAAGGCCCGCAGTCAAGGCACATAAAAAAAATAAATAAATAAAAATAAAAAAATAAAAACAGTCTGGCTATTCCTTTAAAAGCTAAATATACACCTACCATATGATCCAGTCATTCTACTCCTAGGTATTTACCCAAGTGAAAACGAAATATATATCCATACAAAGACTTGTACACTAATTTATTTTTCAAGTGAGAGGAGAGGAGACAGAGAGACAGACTCCTGCATGAGCCCCAACTGGGATCCACCGGCAACCCCCATCTGGGGCCAATGCTCTGCCCATCTAGGGCCATACTCATAAACAAGCTACTTTAGCATCTGAGGCAGAGGTTCCACTGACCTCTATCCTCAGCGCCCAGGGCCTATGTGCTCAAACCAATCAAGCCATGGTTGCAGGAAGTGAAGAGGGGAAGGGGGAAAAAGGGAGGGAGAAGGGGGGAGAAGGGAGGGAGAAGGGTGGAGAAACAGCTGGTTGCTTCTCTTGTGTACCCTGACCAGGAATCGAACCCAGGACATCCACATGTTGGGCGGACACTCTACCACTGAGCCAACCGGCGAGGGCATACACAAATTCTTATAGCAGCTTTATTTAAAACAGCCAAACATTGGAAACAACCGAAATGTTCATTAACAGGTGAATGGATAAATGCATTGTGATATATCCATACAATGAAATATTATTCCACAATTAAAAGCAATAACTAGGGCCCTGGCTGGTTGGCTCAGTGGTAGAGCATCGGCCTGGCGTGCAGAAGTCCCAGGTTCGATTCCCGGCCAGGGCACACAGGAGAAGCGCCAATCTGCTTCTCCACCCCTCCCCTCTCCTTCCTCTCTGTCTCTCTCTTCCCCTCCCACAGCGAGGCTCCATTGGAGCAAAGATGGCCCGGGCACTGGGATGGCTCCTTGGCCTCTGCCCCAGGCGCTAGAGTGGCTCTGGTCGCAACAGAGCGACGCCCCCTGGTGGGCAGAGCGTCACCCCCTGGTGGGCGTGCCGGGTGGATCCAGGTTGGTGGCATGTGGGAGTCTGTCTGACTGTCTCTCCCCGTTTCCAGCTTCAGAAAAATACAAAAAAAAAAAAGGCAATAACTATTGATAAATGCAACAATATAGGTAAATCTCAAAATAATTATTCTGGGTAGCAGAAGCCAGACACAAAAGAGTACATACTGTAATAAGATTCCTTTTATATAAAAACCTAGAAAATACAAAGTAATTTATAGAAAGGAGCCTTGTTGTTGTCTGGGGAAGACAATGCTGTAAGAAATTACAAAGGACACACACAAGAAAACTTGGGGCGGTGAGTATGTTCAAAATCTTCCTCATGATGTGGTTTCATGGGCAGACATGTATGCCAAAACTTATTAAATTGTATACTTTAAATATGTGCAGTTTATTGCATGTCAATTATATCTTAATAAAGCTGTTTTTAAAGAAGCATGAAAGGGCTATGATCAAGTATTAACAATCATTTCATTTATATTCTGCTTTCATTCTTCTTTGTAAAAGAACTGAATATGTGAGACAGTACAACCCAGATACTACCTGAGGCTTGCATTTTCAGGTAGGTTTCCATATTTGTGACAAGGTTATATATAACATAGTGAATAAAGCACACAAGGATGGAATATGCAAGTTGCTAGAGACCAAAATATTCAGGAGCTTCCCAAAGAAAGCTGACAATTATAAAATAGCTGCTTTTCCTTATTTTGTCACCCCTTAAAGTACTCAAACAACTTATTTGGTTCCTCATTTTTTCTATGACTGCAAATGATCAGTGATACACAGCAGTCTTGTTTTCTAAATTTTTTTACTATAATGATGAAAAACTACAAAAGAATGTTTCCATCCCGTTATGGCAACAGGATGCTGCAACAGTACTGTGAATCACATTTAAATGTGTACACTACAACATGCAAATGCTCTGTCCAGTAAGATGAGAGTTCAATCTGATATAACCATGAGTGATGCGGAAAGAATGTGAGAAAACATTTAAAAGAGTGTCAAGACTTTAACATGTTTCAAGAGTTTATAAAACACTCATTTCAAGAGTTTATAAAAATATACAAATTACATACCCTTCAATACTCCAGCTTTCTCACCTATGTGCGGTGAAAAAGAAATGTTTTAAAAAAATAACTATTAAACAGTATTAGAAGAGAAAGAGATCCCGCAGTCTAGAATGAGGTCATGTCCTGGCTAGGATGCAAACACTTGAAGTTACTTTCTCAAACTACAATGGTAAGCTGATGTACTTTAGATCTACATCAAGGACTTATAAGGGGTCTGGCTTTTCAAGGACTCACTACTTAGAATACCTGTTTTTTGTCTGTCCTAAACCATATTTGGAAACACACACACACACACAGTTCCCTTATTATTTTTACTTATTGATTTTTTTAAGAGAGAGAGAGAGAAACATTGACTTTGTTGTTCCACTTATTTCTGCATTCATTGGTTGATTCTTGTATGTGCTTAGACAGGGAATCAAACTCACAATCTTGGTGTATCAGAATGATGCTCTAACCAACTGAGCTTCCTGGCCAGGGCCACAGCACTTTTCTTAAAAGATTAGATTTTAAAGTCAATACTAGAATAGTATTATACTCTAAAGAGTCTGATGATCAGGGACTAGGAATGAAGCAAGGTGAATGGCAAAATATCTGGCCTCATTATCAAGGCCAGGGGTATTACTTACCAAGGTTATCCTCCTCTGAGAAGACAGTGCAGGAGAGATTAGCAAGGCTAGAGAAGTCTCATATATTGAACACAAAATGGCTACATTTAAGAGCAGACTAACACACTTATTTGTTTGTAAATTACTAAAATGTTGTTGGACTTTGGGGGTGGAGAGGTTGCTTGTTCGTTTTTGACACAGAACTTTTTCATTTAAGAGGTAGGGTTTCATAGCTCCATATGTGACAATGATGGGTCACCATCAAAACTGGGCTTATAAACCTCTTAGAAAGGTAGTAGATCCAAGTTGTATCATGAAGATATGTTGACTACAGACATATTTGAAAAGGTTATCCTCTGTGTGATCAGTTTTAATAAGTACTATGTATAATTAAATTAATAACATCACTCAAAAGAAAAAAATCAAATGCTAAAATAGAAAGAATCCTTTTTTTATACAGTCCATGTATATCTGAGAACTGGTCTTGTTTTAAAAATTAACTTAGGTTCTTCAATGATTCACGCTTAATATAAAGTATCTTTCATCACCTTTAAGAGAAAATGTCAAAATGACTAGCACGTCTCCTTTTCTTAAGTGTAATAAAGATTTACAGAAATAAAATTGACAGAACAAGCTGATTTTGGCTTTCAGCATTTATATACAATGTCCCCTTCTTAAAGTATTTACAAGGTATAGTGAAAATTATTATTTGTGAAAATTTTACGATAGATGGTAAAAATAAGACTAAAGCATGGGGGCAAATCATGTATGGCTGCAAGAACTATGACTACTTGAATGGTTGTTATTAAATTAGTGGGAGAAATCAAGCCTATCAGCTAAGATTGATGGATTTTGAATGACGATTGCAGCCTTCTGTAATGACCAAACCGGCCTGGGGGATTCATGTGCTTTTCTAATTCTTATGAGGGAACCACATTCACCTCTAGAGGATGTCTCAGTGTCCAGAACCCCAATGGTGAAAAAAATACAGTATTCAGACACATAGCCCCTTGGCATTTTTCCTTATCTCTGAGAACAGTGAGAAAGAAGGCTTTAGTTTAAACTCAAAATGGGAACTAAATCATTAACATCATTCAATACAGTACTTGCAACGATTCTTATTGAACATTTCTGGGCTCTACATTGTAACTCTGTGAATGTGCCAAGTATATGCATGCGTATGTGTGTATGTAAATGTGTGTGCTAGAGTTGGGGGGAGGGGGAAGGAGGGAGACAGAGAGAGAATGTTGAAAGAGTAGATAAGCAGAGAGGCAGGCTGTAAGAGATAGGAGATAAAAAGGGGATGGCAGAGAAAAAGATAAGGCAGAGATACACAGAGAAGGTAAGGCAGGAACAGTGAGAGACAGAAGCTGAGAGTAGAAAGAGATAGAGAGACATTCAGATCAAGAAAGAGAGAACTATGGAGAGAAGGAGGAGAGTAAGGCAGTGAAACCATACTATAAACCCTTGTTATCCAGTGCTGTCCTTGGCCCAGAAACATCAGCACCACCCGAGAATTGGTTAGAAGGCTGAAACTCAGATCTTGTCCCAGACCCACTGACTCAGAATCTGTGTTTTTAAGAATATTCCCAGGTGATTCAGGCATTATTACAGTTAACACTCTTTGTTCAGAATCATTTTTCTATCATTAAAGCAGTGAAATGGTTGCTCCTATGTGCAAAGTCCAAGGTTCCATAACTTAGAAACCCAGGATAAACTTCAGTCTCAGGCCAGGTAGTCCACATGCAGACATGTAGATTCAAACTAACAACCCTTGCTACCAGTATTTTTCATAGGTTGTTCACACCTAAGAAATTAATACTACAACCATTTGTTTCCATAGAATTTTAAGAGTTCAGAAAACAGAAAGCTCTCAAAACTGACAAATGATTGATTTAATCATGTAGCTCTGAATTGATCCTTGTAGCTGGAAAATTAGTGAACAGCTACTACTAAAAAGATCTAATTTCCTTTGACAATAAATTTAAGATGTAGCACCCATTCCATAATAACATGCATATTTAAGATATTCTGCATTTCAGATATAGAGTAAATATATAGTAATTTCACTACATAATTTTTTTTAAAACAGCCAAGCAAATAATTACAAGATTTTCGGTGTAAAATTACTGCCACTTTGAAACTCCAGCATTTTGTTCACCCACATGGTAATGTTTTCGTTTTCCTTTCCCTGCAGAACCAACCATATTCCCTGAACCCTTTGCCAGCTGCCACTTTCTCTCCCTGCATTCCTATTATTCATGGTTTGTCCTATTTTTTTTAAAGGAAGAAAGTAAGTATAAGACAATAATGTCTATTTTTCCCAAGATTATGCTTTTTGTTCTATGCACTGGGGAGAAACAATAACTGTTCCTAGCAGAAGGGCCAGAAGGGGGACTCTTGGATGCTGATGATCAGCTTCTCCTTCTCCTGCTCCTTCCTTTTTCCTCCCAATCAATCTTGGTGACCCTCACCCCTGCCAACATGTTGTGGTAGCAAACATCTAAAATGTGAAAAGCAGCAAGATTTGTGCTAAAGGGAGCAAACGCTGAAATGAAGAGAACAGAGGTACAGACCACATACTAACTGAACAAGTAATATTACATAAGCTGTTTCCCAAACTAGGAATGCCTCCACCAGTAAAATGTGGGTTAGCTAAATCCCTTCCAGAGCAGTCATGTTTCTAACTAGAGTTTGTATTTACCTGAAATCCTGCCCTCTTTCTTCTAATATATAGCAAATGGCTGAGGGGTGAAGAATACCAAAGAGCAGGATAGAAGAGCACAAAGAACAAGTAAAGAGAGTGTAAGAACATTAGATATTGGTGAGCTCACTCCCAAAGATAACTTTATGCTTTATAAGTACGTTCACATTATTTACTGGATCCTTTCATTTATTTAAATAACAAATATTAGCCCTGGCTAGTTTGCTCAGTGGATAGAGCTTCAGCCCAGTGTGTGGACGTCCCAGGTTCAATTCCCAGTCAAAGCACACATGAGAAATGACCATTTGCTTCTCTTCTCCTCCCTGTCTCCCTTCTTTCTCTCTTCCCCTCTCTCAGGCAGTGGCTCAGTTGATCAGAGCATCAGCCTCAGGTACTAAGGATAGCTCAGCTGATTAAAACATTGGCCCCAGACAGGAGTTAGTTGCTGGGTGGATCCCAGTCAAGGTGCATGTGAGAGTCTCTTTCTCTATCTCCCCTCCTTTTTCACTTAAAAAAATAAATAAACAAAAACAACAAATATTTATCAAGCGCCTACTAAATGCCAGGTGCTGTGCCAGATGTTCAACATACAGAAAAGACCAAAATATAAGGCAAGTTTTATTCCTATTTTATAATTTTAAACAAAAAAAACTTAAAGTTTGACTTTCACTTTAAACCCTCCAGACACTTTATAAAGCCCTTTCTTCATATAACATAAAGGTTTAATGGCTTATGAACAAACATCTAATGTTTTGTAAAAGATGAGCAAATCAAGAGGACTCCAAATGCTCAGGCCGCTTTACTTACATAGTAACACTTAGCATCCTAGGACATTGAGGGCAATTAAGAGAACCCTTCCATTGAAGAACAAAGAATTAAGGATACCTGAATCCATAGATGACAATCACATTTTCCAAAGTACCAGTGTTTAATATCTGCACTCACTAGGTATTTTAATTATGAGAGCAAGAACCAGTGAATATAGATTTATCAGCTATAGTAATATATAGTCAGTAGCTATGGAAATAAATAAGACTATTACCCAATAACTATACTAAGTTTACAGAATGATTTGACCAAACCTAGCTTCTGAAAATGATAGCAACCCTCTGCCTGATTCTGTAAGCAGTAGAAAATAAAATTGGCCAAAATAGGCTCCTCAAAAGAATATAAGTATTCTAATACTAGGGAAATAAAGGGAGGGGAGGTCAATTACCATGAATAGGCCATGATAATTACCTATAATTAACAGCCCCAAAGAAAATTATCTCCCTATAAGGATACAAAAATGTGGGCAAGAATCATGAAATAAAAGTAGAAGGTGCTTTTTGTTTTCTTCTCTTCTTTCTGAAAGCAACATGTAGAAATACAGACATTTCCCCTAATAAGAACTATTTTTTAAAAGAAACAATAGGAAAAGTACATTATTTGAAACCTACTGTCTTTCTTCTTTGCTTTAAATTCCATAGAAGTTATTCTGAGCTTATTGCTTTGATAAGATTTAGCTGTAAGTAATTATATTTAGTCAAAGACATTTGATCTGTAAATGGAATCTACTAAAGGAATTACTATAACTTCCATGAAATTGGCAAATAATAGCACCATTTCATGTGATTCTAGAAAAGCTTTATCCTAGAGAAAATTTGGTGAATTTACCTACATAAAAAAGATATTTGCTTTCAAAATTAAAATCTTTCAAGAGTATAATTACACATCTACATTTTGAAGAAAGAATTATCACTTAACAATATCCAATGCAAATATGTATTAATTACTCAATAATCACTCCTATTGGGGAGAGTAAACAGCAAAAGAAAAATGATGTTCTTCTTTTCATAGATATCATGTAAAAATATCTCTATACTGAATGCTGACCACTAAGCAAAATAAAAAAAGTAAGACACCTCATGATCCTTGCCCTGAAAGAATATATAATCCATTGTTGATGACACAGTATATAAATCTAAACACAAAGGAAATGTTTCACTAGTAAGCCCCATGAAGAGTGCAAAGAATACAAATAGTTCTCTCATCACTGTCTAGTTGCGGCTCTGACATTTACCAGCTGTTTAGCTGTAAATTCATTGCTTATCTTCTCTGATTCTCAGATTCTTCATTGGAAAACAAAGATTCGAGCATGTAATAAAATAATGTAGGTGAATACAATTTGTAAACTATAAAGTGATATACAAATATAATTAAGTTGTATATTACAACGAAAAGACCACTGAAAGAAAAACAGCCTACAAAGTTGGAGTTAAATATGGTCAGTTTTAGATCTCTGATGTGAACTTTACTACTAGTAAAGCTAAGTCCTAACTATGTGACAGGCACTGTGCTAAAAGGTTTTATATACATTAACTTAGTTAATTCTCCCAACAGCAATATGAAGTATGCAGTGCTGCCCCAATTTACAAAGGAGGCAACTGAGAATTAGGCAGGCAGATTAAACTGCAGATAAGTAAAAGGGTAAGCAATCCAAATATTTCAATCCAAATCTGACTCTACCTGCTGTGCTCCTAATCACTATACTATTCTGACTTTGAAAAAAATAAGGTAAGTGGTTTCAGAGAAAGTTACCATCTTCTATATTGATTAGAGTATTAAGAATGATGTTTTAGGCCTGGTTAAAAAAAATACATAAAGGGAAGGGACAGGATGAAAGGGGAGGGGGAAAAACACTTTCACTAATAGCTCTTGCTTTTTAATACTTATAAGTCAGAGAAAGTTGAGTCAGAAGAACTAGCTCACGTTCCTAGTTTCCTAGGCTTGTTCAAGTCATTCTCTTCCCTTTTTTATGCCAGCAAGAACAACAACTAATATTTACTGAGTGTTTAGGATATGCCAGAAACTGTTTAAGTGCTTTATGTGTATTACCTTATTCAATCCGCACAAATCCATAATTATCTTCATTTTATAGATGATTAAACTAGAACATAAGGAGATTAATTTGCTCAAATTCTGCCTCCAGGCAAGACGGAATAATAGGCACAAGACTTATTTACCTAATCACTTAACTAAAAAACCTGTGGAAAATATACAAGATAATAACAGTTTTCAGACACTGGATAAGAGGCAGCAAAAAACAATGATCCCTGAGACAGGAGAAAGACCTCAAGTCCTATGATTGCCCAAGCTCACTGCATTAGAGAGTTTTAGACTGCTGCTCTGGGAAAGGGAATCCAAAAGGAGCCCAGCAGTCTCCCTTAGTTGAGAAGACAGAGTAGGGAGCTCAAAGAGGCTATGGTTGGTAGAATTTACAGGGCAGAATACTGGAGAGGGGAGAGATGCACTGAGAGGAAACTGTGGGTATCTTCGGGGGGTCCTCTCACCACAAGTATTCATCTGAGAACCAGTCAGTGCACCCATATGGGAAAACGATCAGAGGTTGGGGAAAGAGCCATCAGAAAGCAGCAGAAAGAACACTCTCCAGAATAGTTTTCTCACCAGCCAGAATAAAAAATCCTCACAATACATTGGACATTAAGTATTCGAAGAGGACTATCTCAACAGTAAGGAAAAATCAGCCTAATGGAACTCATCTCCTCTGCTAGCTTATTTCACTTGGCCTAATACTCTCCAGGTCAGCCATGCTGTTGCAAAAGGTAAACTTTCCTTCTTTTATGGCCGCATACTATTCCATGTGCAAATGTACCACAGCTTTTATATCCACTCAACCACTGATGGGCACTTGGGCTGTTTCAAGATCTTGGCTATGGCTGGTGTGTGTGTGTGTGTGGGGGGGGGGATAATACCAAAAAACCCCAAAACCCTCATGGACACAAACAACAGTGTGGTGATTGCTGGGAAGGGGGTAGGTGGAAGAGAGTATAGGGGGAATAAATGGTGATGGATGAAGACTTGACTTAGGATGGAGGAGATAAACACACAATATGGTGTACAGAGATGTGTTGTAGAGCTCTGCACCTGAAACGTGTATAATTATGTCAACCAGTGTCACACCTCAATAAATTCAATTTTTAAAAAATTAGCCTAGCGGAAAGGCTGCTCTGGTTCCACCTAACAAATGTTAGTTAACAGCATGCTTCAAAAGGATCAATCATTTCCAAATAATTTAACAGCAACAAAGTTCTCCATTAAAGCTTAAAAATAGTTTGTAAATATAAGAAGATCTAGCATCCAACAAAGTAAAATTCACCATGTCTGACCTCTAACCCAATATTATCAGGTAAGCAAATAAGCAGGAAAATAAAATTCCTAATGAGGAGAATAATAAACCAATAGAAACCAAAACCAGAAATAACACAGATTAATAGAAAAGATCAAAACAATTATAATAATATTCTATATGTTCAGGAAAACATGACCTAAATGATATTTCTAAAAAGATACAAATCAGAGGTCTAGAGACAAAAACATAATGTTTCAGATAATAAAATGCAGAAAATAGGATTCACAGTAAATTAGAAATTTAAAAAAATATTAGTAAAGACATACCAGTTGAAACAATTGAAAATAAGACAGTGTTTCAACAGAACATAAGTGGTCTATGTGAACAACTTCAAGCAGCTTTAATTGATGTGTAAATTGGAGTCTCCAAGGGAGAAGAAAGAAGAGGGCAGGAAAACATACCTGAGGAAATAAGAACTGAAAATTTTCCAGATTTAATGAAAACTTATTATTTTTAAAATAAAAACTATGTAATAAAAACTACACCAAGGCAAACTAATCATGATCAATTTTTTTAAACACATTAATAAAGAAAAAAATTCAAAAGCAGCCAAAAAAATAAAGATTTTTACAAAGCAACAAGGCTAAAAATGACAGCAAATTTTTCACTGGAAACAATACAAGAGAGACAAATGCAGCAAAATCTTTAAATCTCTGAAAGAAATGTCTAGACTTGGTGAAAATATCTTTCAAACATAATAGCAAAAAAGAGAGAGAGAGACACTTTCAGACAGGTAAGAGCTTATATGGAAAACAGTATGATGGTTCTTCAAAAAATGAAAATAGAATTACCATATCATCCAGAAATTCCAGTTCTGGGTAAATAACAAAAAACTGAAAGCAGGGACTTGAACAACTATCTGGACACCAATGTTCATAGCAACATTATTCACAATAGCAAAGAGGTGAAAGCAATACATGTTTTATGAACAGATGAATGGATAAACAAACTATGGCATACAAGGATAATGGAATATCATTCTGTCTTAAGGGGAAGGGAAACTTTGATACACAGGTTCACATTACACAAAATACGAACCTTGAGAATATTATGCTAAGTGAATAAACCTGTCAAAAAAGACAAATACAGTATGATTCCACTTATATGAAGTACCTATTTGTCAAATTCAGAGACAGGAAGTAGAATGCTGGTTGGCAGGCAATGGGGGAGGCAGAACTGGGTAGTTGTTGTTTGCTGGGTATAGAATTTCAGTTTTGCAAGATGGAGAGAGTTCTGGAGGTTGGTTGCACAATAATGTGAATGTACTTAACACTATTGAACTGTACACTTAAGATGGTTAAGATGGTAAATTTTATGTTACTTTTGTGTATTTTACCACAATTAAAAATAAATAATTTTATTTTTAATTTAAGCTGAAAAACTTTATCATCAGCAGACACACCACAAAAAATGTTACAGGAAAAACTGACAAAGATAAATAAGACAAGTCGCATATTAGAAGCAACTTAAGGAGAGGTATCATAATTAAATGCAATGTGGGATCCTGAACTATATACTAGAGCAAAATAAAGACGTTAGTGGGAAGAAAAAAAAAACAGTAAAATTTGTATAGGCTGTAATTTAGTTAATAGTATTGTACCTGTGTTCATTTATTAGTTTTGATAATTATGCTATCCTTATTTAAAATTTTAAAATTAAAGAAAGCTATATGACAGGTATACTTAAAAGTGTCCCAATTAATATAGGTGAATTAAGTACAAAGTGAACACATTTTAGATCTAACTTAAAGGAGAGAAAAGCAATCTTGTTCTGTTTGCTTTAGACAGGCGTATACAGGAAAGTAAAGTCATCAAACACTGCTGAGACAGCAAAAAAATCATGATCTACATATAAAAATTAAAGTCTCTTTCCCAAAATTGTGATGTGACAGACAGTGAAATAAATCCCAAAACTAACTCAACAAATGTGAGAATCTACATGCATAAGAACTACAGGAGGAGCTAAGAATAAGGAACATGCTGTATGAATTCAATCACTTATAATCAATCCATTCTATTAAAAAGTAATAACTTATTGCTTAAATTTCCATAAAAACAAACATGTTTTCTCCTCTACTGTTCCTGTCCATGAGATCCATGTATTTAATACTCAACCTTCTTACCACTTTAACCTGGAGAGGCAATTTTATGGAGTAGAAAAAACATGAAACTTAAACTAATATTTATTGATCAGCTACTCTGTGTCAGCTACTGTTCTAAATATCTTATAAATGGATTATCTGATAATCCATTTAATCCTCACAACAAGTCTAAGAAGAATGTACTATTATCCCTATTTTCACAAATGAGTGTTCCAGTCCTGGCTTTCCCAGTATGTCACTGAGAAAGTTTATATGACGGACAAATTCTCTGGGCTCTCAGAAATAAACACCTGTTAAATATCTCTGCTAGCATTTTTCCAGTCCTGCCTCACCTGTCCTACAGAGTGGGACAGTATTCACTTTGGGATTAGACACACACACGCAACTAGATTTGCAGTTGTTAGGTGAGAACGCTGAACTAACTAGAAAAACAAACCACTAAAGTTTCTTATGCCTCTATCATCAATTCACCAAAAAGCAAAGCATGAGGAGATCCAGTGGAACAGACTAAAGATGAGAAATCTGGAATTTGGTCCCAGCTCTACCACTGACAGGCTATGTCGTTTTAGGCAACTCACAAACCCCTATCTAAGATTCCAAACCATTGCAATAGGAATTATAATATCTGCCCTTCTTGATTCAGCAGATTGTTGTATGGAATAAGTGAGCCTAACTTAAAGGCCTCTTGCAAACTGAAAAGAGATAAAATATGTAAAGCTCATGGTACAAGATTGGTGCCCACTGGTACCAGTTCTTTCCCTTTCGAAACAAGGATTCAAAGATGGAGCGGCCTTATTAGTAGATGGTGCCTTCCTGTCTGCTGCTTTTTGGTAACCTGGCATTTTCGTTCTGATGATATTTTTTTGTGGTATCTTACAAATGTTGGTATAGAGAGTGATTCATCATGTAAACTAAAATCACTGCTTGCAAATAAAGCAAACTGCAAATTACAGGGAAAACAGAGGTTTAAAAATGTACTTAAAAATAATAAAAACTTAATCCAATATTTTATCGGTAATTGGACCACCTCCAATTCTCTTAAGGGTACCACAGTTTGGCAACCAGATGTTAATATTGTTTTTCTGCCAAAGAAAACTGCAAGATTTAAAGACTTTTTTTCCTTAAAAATTATATTCTATTTATATTTCAAAACATATATTGTTCTGATAACTCAATATATTAGGTTAAAAACTAAGTATCCCTTCAATCTCCATGCTACTCTGAGATATATGTTGCACTGGCAGAAGGCACTGAAAAATAAAGTATCTATTCTTCATTATTTGACTAAAAAATAAAATGGATGCCAGAAGATAGCCAGACCAACATTCAGATTTACAGCTGAAAGGTAAGCATTGTAAAAGCAATCCAAATCCAATAGAAGAACTTAACTATTCTATTGTAACTAGCAACATGAACCTTATTAATGGATGAGTGCAGAAGTCATGAAGGAGCGTGACTGCTAGTATGTTTCAAGCCATCAAAAGAAACAAAGCAAACCATCATCCAGACCAACCAAATGTCAAATTTAAGTAAATTCTCTGAAAGTATGAATATATTCTACAGAATCAGAGTAGCAATTATGACGATTATACCAAGGCATTTTATTACTTTCTATTAGACTTGGCAAGAGATTTGAGCTGCTTTCTCCAAATCATTAGTTGTGTATTTCCTGGAACGCCAAAGCTGTTTCTGATATAAATGAGGCACAGCAAATACGATATTCACCTCGTGCTGTCTTCAAAGTATAAATAACAGAGTAGTATTTGGCAGGATTATCTATGGAAATGACCCTTGGTAACTGCTCCTAAATTCATCAGCTATCCAATACAAGTAAATGAGCAAATGAACAGGCGAGCTCGAATGTACAATAGACAAACGCATATCACAGTGCAAATCCTTTCAACTTAAAAATCTATATTAGCAAAGGAAGATGAGAACTAAACTAGACCAAATTGATATCTAAGTTGCTATTAGCAAATGGTTTTATTAGATAAAGTAGACTTTATCCCCTCACCTATCTCCATTTATGGTTAGTGATTTTAGGATAAACAAAGAGAATCAGAGATAAAGAGGGATATTTCATAATTTAAAAGGCAAATTCATCAGAAAGACAGTATCATCAAAAACGTTAACATGCCTGGCCCTGGCCGGTTGGCTCAGCGGTAGAGCGTCGGCCTGGCGTGCGGGGGACCGGGGTTCTATTCCTGGCCAGGGCACATAGGAGAAGCGCCCATTTGCTTCTCTACCCTCCCCCCCTCCTTCCTCTCTGTCTCTCTCTTCCCCTCCGGCAGCCAAGGCTCCATTGGAGCAAAGATGGCCCGGGCGCTGGGGATGGCTCCTTGGCCTCTGCCCCAGGCGCTAGAGTGGCTCTGGTCTAGGCAGAGCGACGCCCCGGAGGGGCAGAGCATCGCGCCCTGGTGGGCAGAGTGTCACCCCTGGTGGGCATGCCGGGTGGATCCCGATCGGGCGCATGCCTGAGTCTGACTGACTGTCTCTCCCCATTTCCAACTTCAGAAAAATACAAAAAAACAAAACAAAAAACGTTAACATGCCTAATAACATAACTTCAAAGTGCAGGACACTATTCTTTCTGCAACTACTTCATCTCCCATTTTCTTGAAACCTCTCCACCAAAATTTCCCTAAGCAAGATCACAGTAACCTACCTCTCTGCTGTCAAAACAACGGAGCAATTCTCAATCTCATCTTCCTTGACCTATCACTTCCACACACTTGAAACATTTTTGTCTTTTGGCCTCAAGGGGGGTTCCCTTGTCTTTTCATTTGTCTAAGGCAGGGGTCCCCAAACTTTTTACACAGGGGGCCAGTTTACTGTCCCTCAGACCGTTGGAGGGCCGGACTATAAAAAAAAAACTATGAACAAATCCCCATGCACACTGCACATATCTTATTTTAAAGTAAAAGAAAAAACGGGAACAAATACAATATTTAAAATAAATAACAAGTAAATTTAAATCAACAAACTGACCAGTATTTCAATGGGAACTATGGTCCTGCTTTTGGCTAATGAGATGGTCAATGTCCAGATCCATATTTGTCACTGTTAGCCCTAACAAGTGATAGGACGCGCTTCCGGAGCCGTGAGGCATACGTCCCACGTCACCGGAAGTAGTACTGTACGTGAGCGACACCGTACTTTACTCCTCTCACTGACCACCAATGAAAGAGGTGCCCCTTCCAGAAGTGTGGCGGGCCGGATAAATGGCCTCAGGGGGCTGCATGTGGCCCGCAGGCCGTAGTTTGGGGACCCCTGGTCTAAAGCCTATCTTTTCAGTTAGAAAGTACCTTAGACAAGAGATTGAATACCAAAAAAAAAAAAAAAAAAACAGTTGTAAACATTCATTCACTAGCCATTTCCATCTTGTTTTCCTTTCCTGGTTTTTTTTTTTCTTCTTTTTATTTTTTTCTGAAGCTGGAAAGGGGGAGAGACAGTCAGACAGACTCCTGCGCCCCACCAGGATCCACCCGCACGCCCACCAGGGGCCACGCTCTGCCCACCAGGGGGCGGTGCTCTGCCCCTCCGGGGCGTGGCTCTGCCGCGACCAGAGCCACCCTAGCGCCTGGGGCAGAAGCCAAGGAGCCATCTCCAGCGCCCAGGCCATCCTTGCTCCAATGGAGCCCCGGCTGCGGGAGGGGAAGAGAGAGACAAGAGGAAGGAGGGGGGTGGGGGTAGAGAAGCAAATGGGCGCTTCTCCTATGTGCCCTGGCCCAGAATCGAACCCAGGTCCCCCGCACGCCAGGCCGACGCTCTACCGCTGAGCCAACCGTCCAGGGCCCTTTCCTGGTTTCTGATCCTATCTTATCCTCTATTATGCCTGTTGCTTTACTTATGCACTTTCTTTGAGGAAAATAACAATGATGAGTTTGAGATACTTTCTTTTGCCCACAATAGTGATGTGTTTAACCCAAATTGTCCACATCCCCTCACCTATCTCCATTTATGGTTAGTGATTTCAGGATAAACCTACAACTCTCAATTCATAACTCTACTGAATTTCAAATGTGTACTTGAATCTTCATTTAGATGTCTAATACTCATCAAAAACTGAACTCCTTAGTGAAATTGAAGTAATAATCAAAAAACTCCCAACAAACTCCCAGATTGAAAGGTTTCACTGGTGAATTTTACCAAACATTCAAAGAAGAATACCTATCCTTCTCAAACTATTCCAAAAAATTTCAAGAAAAGGAAAGACTCCCAAACTCATTTTACAAGGCCAGCATTATTAAGGTGACCAATCATCTTCTTTTAGGGAGGACAGTCCTTCTTTTGCAAGTTCCATCCTCCCTCAAAAAGTGTCCTCCTACATGTCCTCTTTTTTGATACTGGAAGACTAATCTGTAAATGTCTGTATTCAATCAATGCAGAGTTGATCTATTGCGTGTGATGTGATGTATTTGTATCTAAATGAGTACTTTTTTCTTACAATTATTATTAAAAATTAATAGGCATGTAAGCATAATTACAATATAAAATATTACAAATGTTTTTATTATGCATTTATCATATTATAGTGTATTATTGTTGCAATGAATAAAATATTTCATTTACGATATTGTTTTCTTCAATTTATTTTTGTCCTCCTTTTCATTGTAAAACAGTTGGTCCCCTTAGCATTATCCTAATTCCAAAATCAGATAAAGACACTACAAAGAAAGAAAATTATAGGCCAATATCCCTAATATGCTGTTCACAAAAATTATGGGATATTTCAGAATGAATATAAACATGCAGATACTCTAGTACTTTCAGCCTTTTGTATAGTACATTTTCACCAATGAAATAAAAGTTGGTTTTGCATCTCATTTGCATAATCAAACAACTTTCTTTGACTTGTTTGCTTTTCTGATGTTTAATAAAAAAAAAATCAACTGCTTCTTTTTTTCACTTCATATTCATTTTGAAATATCCCCTAAGTTTTGTGAGCAGTATATTAAAATCCTCAATTAAATATCAGCAAACCAGGTCCCCGTTATACATTAAGAAAGTCATACAACATGACCAAGTGGGATTTATTCCAGAGATGGAAGGTTGAGTGAGGGGCCATAGCCATGACCCCATGGTCACTGGCTTGAGCCCAAAGGTTGCTGGATTGAAACTCAAGGTTGCTGGCTTGAGCAAGGGGTCACTGGCTCTGTTGGAGCCCCCAGATCAAGGCATGTATGAGAAAGCAATCAATGAATAACTAAAGTATAGCAACCATGAGCTGATGTTCTCATCTCTCTCCCTTCCTGTCTGTCTCTCTCCCTTGCAAAAAAACAACAACAAAAACAAACAAAAAAAACCCCACAATGAGATATCAGAATGTCAGAATGACCCACAACTGTCAGAATGGCTATCATCAATAAAGCAACAAACAGTAAGTGTTGGCGAGGGTGTGGAGGAGAAAAGGGAACCCTCGTGTGCTGTTGGTAGGAATGTAAATTGGTGCAGCCACTGTGGAAAGCAGTATGGAGTTATCTCAAAAAATTAAAAATGGAACTGCCTTATGACTCAATGATTCCACTTCTAGGAATTTAGCTGAAGAAACCAAAAATACTAACTCAAAAGAATATATGCACCCCAATGTTCGTTGCAGCATTGTTTATAATAGCCAAAGTTGGAAAGCAGCCCAAGTGTCCATCTGTAGATGAGTGGATAAAAAGAAAAAAAAAAGTGGTGGTACATTTACACAATGGAATACTATGCGCCCATGAAAAAGAAGGAAATCTTAACTTTTGCAACACATGGATGGACCTGGAGAGTATTACACTAAATGAAATAAGCCAGTAAGAGGAAGACAAGTACCATATGATTTCACTCATATGTGGAATCTAATGAACTACAAGCCAAATAAAGACAAACTCATACATACAGAGCAGGCTGACTGCTGTTGGGGGAGGAGGGACAGGGTGAGCAGGGTGGTAAAATTGAGCAAAAAAGGACAAAAAAAGAGGAAAAAACTCAAGGATACGGAAAACAGTGTGGTGATTTCTGTAGGGGGGCGCAGTGTACAGGCAGAGTAAGTGGTGATAGATGATGACTTGGGAGGGGGTGAACATACAATATAGTGTACAGAGATGTGTTGTAGAATTGGGCATCTGAAATAAATATAATTAGTTAAGCAGTGTCACCCCAATAAATTCAGTATTTTTTTAACTGAACTCTTATTTTCAACTTCCTTTCCAAAACCTCCTAATCCACATTCTTCCCCTTTTTAAATAAATGGCTACTCCATTATGTCAATTGTTAGGTTAAATAACTTAGTTCCATTCTTTTTCTTATCCCCCATTATCCAATCATTCAGCAAATCCAGTCAGTCCTACTTTCTTTTTTTTTTTTTTTTTCTGAAGCTATTAACAGGGAGAGACAGACAGACTCCCGCATGCGCCCGACCGGGATTCACCCGGCACGCCCACCAGGGGGCGATGCTCTGCCCCTCCAGGGCATCGCTCTGCCGCGACCAGAGCCACTCTAGTGCCTGGGGCAGAGGCCAAAGAGCCATCCCCAGTGCCCGGGCCATCTTTGCTCCAATGGAGCCTCGGCTGCAGGAGGGGAAGAGACAGAGAGGAAGGAGAGGGGGAGGGGTGGAGAAGCAGATGGGCGCTTCTCCTGTGTGCCCTGGCCGGGAATCGAACCTGGGACTTCTGCACGCCAGGCCGACGCTCTACCACTAAGCCAACCGGCCACGGCCCAGTCAGTCCTACTTTCAAAAAAACACTAGAACCCTACCACTTCTGACCACTTTAGCACTACCCCCTTGGTCCAAGCCATCATTTTCTCTTGCCTACATTATAAGACTTTCCAATTGGTGCTCATAGGTCTGGCCCTTGTGCCCATATAGTTTATTCTCCACACATCAGCTAGAATAATCCTTTTGAGCATTAGAACATGTCACTTCTTTGCTAAAAACCCTCTTATGTCCTTCCACTAGAATGTAATCCCAAATTCTTACCATGGCTTCAAACCCTGTAAAATCTGCCTTTCCCCCAACAACCTCTTTGACCTAATCTCTACCACTATGTCCTTCACTCCTTACAATCTAGCCAAATTGTTTTCCTTCCTATACTGAGTACAAGTACATTCTCTCCCTGTGCTTTTACACTTGATGGTCCTTCTGACAGAACAACCCTCTTCTTATCTTTTTCCTCTCCAGAAGTTACGTAGTTTTTTTCTTTACTTCCTCTGGTCTCTGATCATACATCACTTCATAAGAAATGCCTTTCTATTCTTTCAAAAATAAAATTGCATCCCATCCCAATGTATGTATATATTATTACTCTCTCACACACTAAAATATTAACTCCATGAAAGTACGGACTTTATTTTGTTCAGGTCTGAGTTGCTTAAAATAAGTACCAGGTACATGGAAAATGTGCTTTAAATATTTAGTGACCAAATGAAGATATTCTTCCAGTTAAATGGATATCTTCAATACTTCCTCTCCCTTATGACCCTTTTCCCATTAGTCTCTATGTTCTTCCAAATCTCCATCCATAACACTGCTTTACATGGCTCCATTTCCATTATCGCTGCTAGTACATCATCTATCTTCTGCAACATCTATCCCCAATCACGTAACTTCCGCAACAGGCTTACCATTGCTCTTTCTGCACCCAATCTCCTGTCTAATACACTTCTTAAGTAGAAACATGATGACAAATTTTAACATCTGGACAAGTATAGACTTTCCTTAAGCAGTAAATTGCCAGCTATGTGACCCTGACAAATCAATTGAAATTTTCAGTTTCAGTTTGCTCATTTGTAAATAAAGATAAAACCTACTTTTAAAAATGTATAAACTTTATTTTTTTTAAGTTTTAGGTTCACAGCAAGATTGAGCAGAAGGTACAGAGAGTTCCTATACACTCTCTCCATACACATTACAACTACTTTTAAAGACTATTATGAGGAGTAAATAAGAGTAGAAAGCATGTAATGTTAGTAGCAGTGTACATAAGTAGACACTCAACAGTTATGAGGTTTATTTTCCCTTTCCAAACTGTGATAATGTATTCTCTGGCTCAAAACTTTAACAGGTTTCCCACTATAAATAGAGTAAATCAAATTCTTCAGCCTGGTATCCAAAGACTTCCACAACTTGGCTCCAACCTAGTTTTCCAACTTTACTAAACACACCCATCCACAGCCCGCATGCAAACTCTCCTCCATCCACATCAGAACTCTTCACTGTTTCTGATCACATTCAGCATTTTCCTATATTTATTCTTGCTCCTCATCTGCCTAAAATACTTTCTCCTCCAGTGTGTCCAACAAAATCTTGCAATCCTTCTAAGCTGAGTTTGAATCCCATTTACAAGAAGACATAAACAGTTTTGCCAGTTCACATTTCTCTCTCTTTCCCCTACACTTCCATGTTATTTTGTTGATGCCTCTTCTCCTACTTTCTCCAGAAGGACAGCGACCACATCTTAGTCAGCAATTAGCCCAGTGCTATGCAATGTTTAGCACTCAGAAAACTGTTAAGTTGAACTTCCTGACTATACAATCACAAGTTACTCAATACCAGAAGAGAAAACTAACAATTCATCCCTAAATATGTATATCTGAGTCAGGTATAAGTATTCTTTCTATACTGGGACTCCATAAAGTATTCTACTTTGAGAGCTTTTAAAAAATTTCTTAGAGTGAAAGGGAGGAAGGGAGGAAATGTAAGGGAGAGAGAACACTAAATATCTAACAGTAATAGAATTTTAAGAATTGTATAACTCCTCAGAAGCACTAAAGTAAATGTTTTTATTTAGCTTCACCTAGAAAATTACAGGGTTAAAAAAAGAAAATAAAATCAATGATCTGCCTTGTCCTAAATAGTCCTTGACCATGCCCTTCTGAAGATCTCTTTCACCATCTCTAGAGCAATTACATTTATACTAATCATTTGATAATCATATATTGTATTTTGTCATTTCTTACAATATTTCCTTGAGTCATTTTTAAATCTTTCATCATAAACCTAATTTTATTTTTCATATTCTCAACTAGATGATCAATTCCATGTAGGTGGAGCTCACATCTGTACTTTTACAGTCCATTCTGCTACAAAACATTTCTATAGTACCATTGAGTTTATATCAATAGGACATGGTTCATAGGTCATTTTTTTCTTAGGCAAGAGGAGCTAGAATAATAGTAGAATAGAATTGTAATCTCCAGAAGAAACAATAAAATGGCTTCTGCTAGGCTGCTACACAGACAAGGTTCTTTGCTCTATTTAAGAAAAATGAGAAGTGAATGCCTGCACACAAGGTTAAGAGAGGTATAATTCCTGGTTCTCATCTCAGGGCAAGTCTTACTTCCTTCTACACCAGCCTTAATGGCAGCCCCATTGGCTCAGGGCTCCACTTTCAACCGCATTATCTCACATTTCTGCAAGTCAGCATTTTAAAACTTTTTTTTTCTTTTAGTGTATTTTTAGTGTCTATGGCAACTTCTCCCATGCTGAGCTGCTGGACTAGGCTATCCAAGATATTGGGGGTTTTTTGTTGTTGCTGTTCCATGACTCAAAGTTGCATAGATTTTTGAGTAGTCTACCCTTAAACTATTTTTCCTATAAGCCCTATATTTTCAACATCCAATTTTGTATAACATACACATATCATGTTATATTAAATGTCTGATGATCCAGCATTACTAGCACAGTGCCATGAATAGAACACTTAAAGGTTATTGCATTTATTATAATTTTGAAAACAACAAAAAATTTTATTTTGCCATTGTTCCCATGATATTAAATCTAAAATATGAATTCTGGGATTCCTAAAAATCATCAGCCCCAAATAAGGTATCAGTGCTAAGGTTTTATGTATCATACCAAAATCATTACTTAAACAGCTTCTGCTAATACCAGGTACAACTTCCTGTCATAAAAATATTTTTTTTGCAACAATATCAGAATGACTGTCAAACCCCAATAAGCAATGTGACCTCTGTGCTTGGTGATGCTTAACTTCTGGACAAAATGAATGGAAAACTTGAGAGACAAAGAGGGACGGCTTTCTATTCATTTTCACAGCTGCTTGGGCTACTGCCCAATCTCCATAATGAAGGTGGTCTCCTGCTTTGTTTTCATGAAACCTATAGCATGTAGAACACATAGCATTTCAATAGTGTAGGTTTCAGTGTCCCTGGTTGCTCAATATTTTGTTCTCTCCTCCTCAGAATAGTCAGATACACACCACTGCGGTATAACAGAAACAGTGACTCCTACTGAACTAGCTAAACAATCTACTTATTGTAAACAAGATCAATAACCAACATTCCCATTTTAAGTGAAAGCCTCCACACTTTTATCTTTAATTTCAAGTACCCGAGCAAGGACTTGAGTTTCAATTCAAAAACTTGGAGATCAAAAGTACGTTTACTATATCCCCAATCAGGCCTTATAACGCTCCTTTAACCCAGTTTAGAGATGTGCACCAGTATGTGTATATTTTCATGATAACAATAACATGTCTTATGTTTAACACATACAAAAATCTGCCATACATAATTAAAAAATAAAAAATGAAGAAATCAATTTTCCTTCCTTCCTTTCTCACTCCCTTCCTCTTTCTCTCTCTTTCTTCTTGAAGGAGGCAGGTATGGTGCTAGAAAACATTTTCCTTTATAAAACAGCAACAATTCCAATGTTCACTGTTATTGTACATTTATATAAATCCTGTGCAAACAAACCCTATGTTCTTTTTTTTTTTTTTGTATTTTTCTGAAGCTGGAAACGGGGAGAGACAATCAGACAGACTCCCGCATGCGCCCGACCAGGGATCCACCCGGCACGCCCACCAGGGGCGATGCTCTGCCCACCAGGGGGCGATGCTCTGCCCATCCTGGGCATCGCTATGTTGCGACCAGAGCCACTCTAGCACCTGAGGCAGAGGCCACAGAGCCATCCCCAGCGCCCGGGCCATCTTTGCTCCAATGGAGCCTTAGCTGCGGGAGGGGAAGAGAGAGACAGAGAGGAAGGAGAGGGGGAGGGGTGGAGAAGCAGATGGGCGCCTCTCCTGTGTGCCCGGCCGGGAATCGAACCCAGGACTTCTGCACGCCAGGCCGACGTTCTACCACTGAGCTAACCAGCCAGGGCCAAACCCTATGTTCTTGTAGGGCTATTTTATCCCTGACATATGCTGATCAACCAAAATGTTTACATTACAAAATATATCCAAATAAAAGCAACATTTTGAAAAATCATGCACCTAAGACCTAGTCACCATTTAGATATGAATAGTGGCTTATCTTGCATCAAAGCAGACAAAATAAGGAAAGTCAATGATAAATTTCATCTTCCTTAGAATCTGAGAAATATTCACAACTATGAATAATACAAATAATAAAGCACCTTCAAATTGTACGGTTAGGTCCTACATTCTAAAATTCTAAAATATCAACTTAAAGATCAGATATTCCACCTGACCAGGCGGTGGCGCAGTGGATAGAGCATCGAACTAGGACGCGGAGGACTCAAGATTCGAAACCCTGAGGTCGCCAGCTTGAGTGCGGGCTCATCTGGTTTGAGCAAGGCTCACCAGCTTGAGCCCAAGGTCGCTGGCTTGAGCAATGGGTCACTCACTCTGCTGTAGCCCCCGGTCAAGGCACATACGAGAAATCAATCAATGAACAACTAAGGAACCGCAAAGAGGAATTGATGTTTCTCATCTCTCTCCCTTCCTATCTGTCTGTCCCTATCTGTCCCTCTCTCTGACTCTCTGTCTCTGCCACACACACACACACACACACACACACAAAATTAAAGATCAGATATTCCAACCACCTCATTTTCACATAAGAAATTTAAATTTCATAGTAAGAAAGTAGTCTAAGGTCACAACGCTATATAATTCCTGGTCTGCTGATTCTTAAACACCATGATGTCTCTTTACCCACCTTACAAAATAATAATAATTATAATAATTATATATCAATATGTATATTTATATATTTTAAAGCAGATTTTGAAGTAAATTGAAGCACTGGTAAGAGACCATTGATTGGAACTTGTTGAAGGTTTCTGAAATGTGTTAATTTAGCAACTAATACTTGTTAGTTAACTCTATTTTCTCCTTATAAATTGTTCCCTATTTGTAACACTAAGATGGCATTACCTTACAACTCAAATAATTTTGGCAGCCTTTCCATCCATTAAAACATACTCAGCAAATATATGCTACATTAAATATTTATTGAAGTGGAATCTTTAGGGAAGCAAATTCATTGGGAAAAAAACAAATTAGTAGTAACACTTATGCCTGACCTGTGGTGGCGCAGTGGATAAAGCGTCAACCTGGAGTACTAAGGTTGCTGGTTCAAAATCCTGGGTTTGCCCAGTCAAGGCACATATAAGAAGCAATTAGTATGAGTTGATGCTTCTTGTTCCTCCTTCTATTCTTCTCTCTCTCTCTCCTCTCTCTAAAATCAATAAATAAAATCTTTAAAAAAATAATAAAGTATGTATAAACAAAACAGTAACACTTACTAAGTACTTAAGTACCAAGCACTGTAATAAGTGCTTTACATTTATTACCTAATTTAGGAGATGGCACTATTAATATCACCATCTTATAGATGATAAAACTGAAATATAGATTAAATAACAGCCAGGACTGACTACCAGCTAGTAAACCGCAGAGGAAGGATTTCGTCCCAGGCATTTTAGCTTGAGAGCCCATGCTTTTAACCACTGTACACAGGGCCTCTTTACAAGAAAATCATAAATTCCATAAGAAAATAAAATTTTTGATTAGCTGAAAGTTGAAAGATTAACTAGACTACATTTCATTTCAGGAAATAATCATGTAGTAATGAATGATATAAATGAATGTTAAATAGCAATCCTACGTATCAGATAAATTGTCTAAAAGGAAAACTTGACCTTAGGGAAGTAGAATTTCTAAAGACTGACACATCAAAGAACAACGTATGTGTGTAATTTAGTGATTACATGTTCCACAAACAGGCAAAGGAGATTTCACCAGCTCAAAGAAAGCCAAAGGCAAAGGTCACATTCTCCCACAGAAAATAAGAGATATTCCACTGGACTTCATTCCCTAACTGAACATAGCCCAAAATGATACCTGGCAGTAAAAACAGTCTGTCCATTGGCTGGGTGTTCACACTTGACCATGTAGCTTAACTTGTAAAGGCTATAATTTGGAGTTATCAGCTGGTAGATGCAAGTGTTAAACAAAGCCTACAGGAGTAACCCAGATCATTTCCTCCTCCCACCCCTTTTTTAATGAAGCCACAAATTCAGTGGAGTCTGGAGATTTAAATTCTAATCATTTTCCTTTTGCCCTTTAACACTGGTGCTCCCAAGGGAACCTTTTCTTCCAAGCATTACTATTCTAGGTCCCTGAATCAATAACACATAGCTCTAAAAGGCAAGAATGCCAAGTAAAGGCTGTTCTCTCTCCCCCTCCCCATCCCAATTAAAGAAAATTAAATCTATAAGGCTGTGGAAGAGCCTCAAATGGACATACTATAATAATAAAAACCACTCAGAATATCTCAAACCATACTAAAAAAAAAAATGCTGTACTCTCCATGTACTCAGCAGCCATGCAGCAATCCTGCTGACTATGCTAAGGAAGAATGCTTTTCAAAAGAGGCCACCTAAATCTCTGATGGTCTTTTTGTCCTTGCTCCCCATTTAAACCCACCAGAAGCACCAAACACTCACCTTGTCCCTCTGTACACAGGATGAGATTTGCCAGTCCACAGCTGGTTCTCTGCATAACAGATGCCATTTTGCACAGAAAAGTTTGGTGTTGTGGCAAACCAATCCAATATTGAGAACAAAAATAATTCTAAATTTCAATTTAATGAATATGTATTGACTATTTTTTATATGCCAAACTTTGAGCCACATGTTGGGAGCAAAGGAAAGAAAAAAATCCAGTGCTAATGATAGCTATAATATTGTTTAGTAAAGCAAAGAAACAAGCAAACAACAATCCCTTATAGTTCTTTAGCCATTCATAACTTTATAAAAAGAGTTATAAAACTTCTTCATCCTTTACACCTCACTGATCCTCACAACAGTGCTGAGCTAGGTAAGACAGTTCTTACACTCCCCTCTTAATAGATGAGGGCACAGAATTAGAGTATAGATTTACTATGAATAAGAGGCAAGAGGAGTAATACACCACAAAGCTAGTGCCAAAGAAAGAGTGATTTGATAAAACCACAAATATTGTTGCAATGTAATTATGTGAGCGAGCACAGCCACGCAGTCAACAGCTCTAACAGCAAAACAATGCTGAAAAGGTTATCAAGTAAATATACCAACCAAGGATGCTTTTATAGACACCAAGACTCACTGATACCCTAATTGTAACTCCGTTGTTTGTTACTGGTTTGTTTAGGGCTATTTTGAGATTTTTATCTCCTTCAATTATGTCACCAAAACTCAATTAGAAAATGTGCCACAAACATAAAAAGCTGAGAAACATTGGCCTAAGAACACAGAGCAAATAAGTAGTGGCAAAAACCTGAGTTTTTGATCTCTCACTCAGTGCTATTTCTACTACAAAATATAGTCTTAGACTGTACAAAGGAAATCCAGCTTGCGTGAGTCTCACTTTGGAAAGGCTCCTCTAATACGCCAGAGGCCTTCCAATCCAGGATCCCTGCATATATCCCAAATTTCAGTTAGCACCCAAAATAATCCCTAGAATCACACATATCCTCAAAATTGGTGAACCAGGCCCAAACATCTTAAAGGCCTTCTATGCCCTGACAGCTCATTTTAGACCCAGTCTTCAATGTGATACCAGTTGCCCCAGGGCAAATGGCCCCAGAAACATAGGTATTGTTAGGTGCAGCATAAACCTTGTCCAGCTAGAATACTGGCCCCCATGCTGAGGATGGTTCTAGTGTACAAAACATTACTTTTCCCTAAACATCATGGCTCAAAAATGTAAGCCAAGCATATCTGGGGCTCAACCAAACAAATGCTGCTCTAACACTAGAGGAAAAATCTGCTGTACTGAATTAACTGACCTCTCACATAAAATTTTTTAAGAAATTTTTCAAGACAATTTTGACTACTACATTTTTCACTTTACATCTGACTTTTTTACATTCCCTACTAGGATACAGCTTCATAACAATATTTTTCTCAGAGTAAACATGACTTCCCTACCAATTGAGTATTTCCAGCTTTTTGCCAATATTCCTTCTTCTAACTCCAGTTTATCGTTTCTATATCCTTCTTCCTCCGACTTAGAAAAAACAAATCTGTGATAGCTGGTTCAAATATAATGTGATTTTTTAAAAGCTTAGACATGAACTAAAGAAACCAAACACTGCTTTTAATTTCTAACTTTAGGGAGCTAGCAATGAAAATTCATTGCATTGCTGATGATCCTAATATATGATGCACTTCAACTCTGCCAAACTTTTTATTTTCCAGCCAACTGTCTCCTGTCAGCTTTTGTTTGAAATTTCTTAACTCCTGGGGATTTCTGCCAAACTCATAACACCATGAACTCTGCATTATCCCTGTAAAATTTAAATCCCAAGCCCTGGCCAGGTAGCTCAGCTGGGTAGAGAATCACCCCAAAATGCCAAAGTTAAGGGTTCAAACCTTGGTCAGGGCACATATAAGAATCAACCAATGAGTGCATAAGTAAGTGGAACAACAAATCAATGTTTCTCTCTCTCAAGTCAATTTGATTTTTTTTTTAATCCCAAGATAGCTTCCTTAGCCACCCAGCTCACTTTTGAGCTCTTCCTACTATAGGCTGTGTATAATCTGAAAACAAAAAGGATTATTATTATCACTTTAAAGCAGGGGTCCCCAAACTTTTTACACAGGGACCAGTTCACCGTCCCTCAGACCGTTGGAGGGCCGGACTACAAAAGAAACTATGAACAAATCCCTATGCACACTGCACATATCTTATTTTAAAGTAAAAAAACAAAACGGGAACAAATACAATATTTAAAATAACAAACAAGTAAATTTAAATCAACAAACTAACCAGTATTTCAATGGGAACTATGCTCCTCCACTGACCACCTATGAAAGAAGTGCCCCTTCCAGAAGTGCGGCGGGGGCCAGATAAATGGCCTCAGGGGGCCACATGTGGCCCGCGGGCCGTAGTTTGGGGACCCCTCCTCTAAAGCATAATTTAAAAACTAAATTTCTCATAATCATACAAATCGATAAATTTAAATACTATCAGTTAAAACAGTGGTCCCCAACCTTTTTTGGGCCACAGACTGGTTTAATGTCAGAAAATATTTTCACAGACCAGCCTTTAGGGTGAGACGGATAAATGTATCACGTGACCGAGACAAGCGTCAAGAGTGAGTCTTAAAAGACAGATGTAACAGAGGGAATCTGGTCATTTTTTAAAAATAAAATATCGTTCAGACTTAAATATAAATAAAATGGAAATAATGTAAGTTATTTATTCTTTCTCTGCGGACCGGTACCAAATGGCCCACAGACTGGTACCGGTCCGCGGCCCAGGGGGTAGGGACCACTAAGTTAAAAGATAAGAAGTTTTTTCTATTCTTGATGTTTTATATTATCAGAGTCACTGTATTAAGCCATCGAGGCAGTCGGTACTTCGGCTTGCCTCAGCAGGCCCCACCCCAATACTCACCTGTATCTACAACCAAAAAGGCACACTGTTATAATAGATATTCCTCTTCAACAGCCAGTGTTCAAAACAGTCCTCTCTACTAATAATAGAAGCATGTACATTGTAGAAAATTTAAAAATACAAATGAGAAAAAACAACTTTAAATAAACTTTCACATTGTTGTCACCCAGAGATCAGCAGTATTAATATATATTCTATTAGGTCTTTCCCTTTGCCCCATATCCACATATTTAGATACATGTTTTCACCAAAATAATATTTTACTTGACATATACTTCTGAAACCTGAGTTTTTTAAAACTTCACCTTTCCATTCCAATTACTTTTCATCTTATCTTACACCCCAACCAAATTCAGATATCCCAGATAGACCACAGGTGGTTTGTCCAAATTAGTATCAAATCTAGAATCATCAACTATGTCTTACTTTAAGCTATCTCTCCCAAGCCAGGTATGACCGGCCTTCTTTCCTTTGTCCCTCTGCATATCCCAAGTCCAGTATCTCAAAAAGTGCCAAGACTCCTCCTCTAAGTCCCAATATATGTATAGTTTTATACAATAGTAGCAACAGCAGCAGCACAGCAACCACAATATATTTGCACTTGGAAAGATTTCCTTATCATATATATAAACAAAGCTTAATACAAAGTAAAAACTTTTGACTTAATAAGCAGCACATCATCAATCTAGAAAACAAAAAACATTCAAATTAAAGGCCATATTACTCAGATTGAGATCTATTAAGTTTGACTTAATATGGAAATACTAGCTAAAATATTTAAGATAGTCCAGATAGTAAAAGCAATAGCACCAACTCCCCAGGACACTTATTAATACATTGCTAGTATTATTATTTCAGCCTTTTATATTCTAAACAAGCATGTACATAAGAAATCTAACAACATCCCAATTTCTTCCACCCTTACATTAAAAAATACAAATACATATCAAAGGTTAAAAACATAGAACTTTCATTCTTCTTTTAAATGAATTCTTCAGCTTATTTAATGCCTGTTTACATTTGAGTTGAAAAAGAAGACAGGAGTAGGAAGGGCAGGAAAAATGGGGATCAGAGAGATACATTAAGAAAGATAACACAAAATAGTTTACAGCCTAAAAAGGAAGCAGGAAGTTCGGTTGGTAGAGGGCCAGATAGAGGGAAAATTCAAAGGTATACTATAGCCAGTCAAGAAATGAGAGAGAAGCAGATATACAGTAACAGAACTGGCCCTTCCACTGAAGGCATCTCCTTAGATAAGCAGAATCAGGGTTACTGCTCACTAGACCCTTATTCAAATCGTAGAAACAAAATAAAACAAAAACTTTTAAATGTGCTTAAAAGAAATTCAGAGAAGTCAAACTCAAAAACACATTTGTACTCCTTCATTCATTCCCAAATATTTGATGCAAACCCCAATGTAGAAAGCACTATGCTGCCCTGGCCGGTTGGCTCATCGGTATAGCGTCGGCCTAGCATGCGGAGGACCCAGGTTCGATTCCCGGTCAGGGCACACAGGAGAAGCGCCCATCTGCTTCTCCACCCCTCCGCCGTGCTTTCCTCTCTGTCTCTCTCTTCCCCTCCCGCAGCCAAGGCTCCATTGGAGCAAAGATGGCCTGGGCGCTGGGGATGGCTCTGTGGCCTCTGCCTCAGGCGCTAGAGTGGCTCTGGTCGCAAGATGGAGACGCCCAGGATGGGCAGAGCATCGCCCCCTGGTGGGCAGAGCATCGCCCCTGGTGGGCGTGCCGGGTGGATCCTGGTTGGGCGCATGCGGGAGTCTGTCTGACTGTCTCTCCCCGTTTTCAGCTTCAGAAAAATGAAAAAATAATAATAATAAATAAATAAATAAATAAATAAATAAATAAAAGAAAAAAAAAGAAAGCACTATGCTGAGTAATAAACATGCATATGTCACACACCTCTAATGTCAAGGTAACTATTATCAAATAAATTGTACTTCTTTATTAGCATATCAATAGGATTTTAAGCAATAAATGTCCTTAAGACAAGAAGAAGGATAGGAGTGAGGAGAGGAGGAAGGGAAAGAATCATCACCATCACTTTATCCAGCTCAAATAATATTCTCAGTGGGCTAAAGTCTCCTTATGAAGTCATCCCTTAAACAAACTATACCACTAGATCCGCAGCAGAACACAGACATAACCAACTTATTTACTGATCCATGATGCCAAACCTAAATATCAACTTGTTGGAAAAGATCTGTTCATTTAAGTCATAGCTGTTATGTTTCAGACACAAGATATTTTTAGAAGTTAAATTTATAGGGGTAACATTGGTTAATAACATTATATAGTTTTCAGATGTTGACCCTTTTCTTAGGTAAAAGCCAGTACAGTATCTACCACCCATCTGCTTACTGGTCAAGTTCCCTAAATTTGTCAAATTAAAATCTGATTTCAGTACTAATTACACTTAAATATGGGCTCCAAAGGGTACAGCTATCTACAAATGCTGATGCACTGGAGACTGAAGACTTTTGTTTAACCCCTAAAATGGTAAAGTGGGAAGAGCATACACAACACGCCACTTTAGATGAGCTTGTCAGAGGAAGCACTGGGACAGTAGGCTTAGGGAAACATCTGTTTCTAGTAGCAGAGGTAGATGAGTGACAGAGAAAAATAAGTTCCACCTTGAATAATGCCTAATGTGGTGACAGGAGACACAGTGCTTACAAGCATTGTCATTTTTAAAGCATAGAAAATCAGTTCATTAAAAATCCTATGGTGGCACATGTAAAAATAAGAGCTATTAATTTCCTTTACCTGAAATTACCCCAGAGTGTCATCTAAATAACTCACTCTGTAATTCATTCTGATCATCACATGTTGTTGGTTTGTAATCCTTCAATAATGTGTTCTGGGTTTCTGTGCCTTAGAAGTTTTGGCACTACTTCTTCATAGGCCTATCTGTAATTTTTTTTTTTACCTTAAAGGACACAACCATAGAAATTGTGAAGCACATCTGTGTCATATCAAGGTTCAAAACCCAGATCACTACAGGTACTTCCTAATTCTGTGTTCACCAGCAAGTTACTAACCCAGCCTTAGACTCAGTTTCCTCCCCTGTAAAACAGTCATTCTAACACCCTCTTGCAGTGTTGTTAGGACATGATGTAGATAATAGTGTCAGTGCAGTGTCTAGCACATAGGAGGCATTCAGTAAATGGTGACTATTATTATCATTAGTGTTAATAACTTTCTCCAGTTTGTCTAGGCCTCTGTTTCAGCTCCATCAGCAAAACTGGAAAAGAATTTCAAAAGTGTTATGCCCAATGATGCTCTTACAACCAAGATTTCAGATGTTCTTTTTTTTTTATCAGTGAGAAGATGGAAGACCCCCACATGCACCCTGACCAGGATCCACCTGTCAACCCCATCTTGAGCCAATGCTTGAGTACCAAACTATTTTTAGCACCTAAGGATGATGCCTTCAGACCAACCAAGCTGTCCTCACCACCTGGGCCATGTTCAAACCAATTGAGCCACTGGATGCAGGAGGGGAAGAGGGAGAGAAGAAGGATAGGAGGGGGGAGGAGCAGATGGTCACTTCTCCTGTCCCCTGACTGGAAATTAAACACAGGACATCCATATGCCGAGCCAGTGCTCTATCCACTGAGCTGCTGGCCAAGGCCCAGACGTTCTTTTTATTAGAAGTCTAATTATTTGGGAGTTACAGACTAGCAGACTAGTAAAAGGTCTATACAACTTCTATACAATCTCCCAGTTTCCAGAAGTTAATTTACCTATGAAAGTTGCCTGTCCCAAAGGTTACAGACACTATGTTTTTATATAGCTTAACTGACATCAATCTGTTATTAAGCAAACCAAGAAACATACACAAAAATTTGCCAACAGATTCTTGTCAAACTTACCAGAAGAAACACAGAATACAATCATTGCTCTTTGCTACTGGGCAATCATCTACTGTCACTGGTGCTAGATTCCCAACTAGACTACTACAAGACTGACACATGGAAAAACAACTGGCTAAAACGTTTTGTTCTAGCCATAGACTATTTGGTTATGAACAAAGCTATTACCCCCTATACTATTAATGATACTAGGGCCCAAAGAGGGATATAACAGTGAATAGCCAGGTGGATTCCACAGTGACACTACAATTCATTAAGTGGACAATTGCCCTGATCCCTGGTTAAATGTGTAGCCAGTCAACACATGGTTAACATTTGTTCGTGTTACCTCCTGTCTAGGCCCATTGTACAGATACTATCCTGAGTCACCTAACTCCATAAAGATCCATTTTGCCCTCCTCAAGTGACCATACACAAGTGCTTCAGAAGAAGCATTAACCGGGCCTTTGACTCTGAACATACCTAGCAGTCAATCAAAATCGTCTCTTAATTGTAAATAGCATCCTGTCTCACAAATGCTCCATTTTTTCTGCTTCACATATAACAAGGGTGTGAAAGGCTATAAGAGAGCATTTGACAGGTGTCACTTGGCTTCTTGACATCAGAGGTAAAGAGCTTTATGTGGTTCAAAGCAGTGATGAGCCTCATTTTGTCATAAAAACAATGTCTGCAGCCATTCACACCACAGGTCTGAGAAGGTCAGCCTGAGCTAGAAAGGCAATTGGGAAGATGACACTTAAAAAACAAAAAAGAATAAAAGAAACATCTGTTCAAAAAGCTGAAGTAACAAGCTTCTATCTTCATGTGAGTATGACTTGGCTTTTGATCTCTTGGTTTCTAACATGATAGGTTCCAAAGCAAAAGACACACCACACTAACAAAAAGATATCTTGAGTATTAATAAGATGGAGACAACTAGAATATACATATTGTTTTTAAGACATACACACAAAAAGGAAATGTTGTTGGCAGATGTGGACCACTGTTCTCATACACACACTTGTTACCCTCTCCAAGGCCTGGCCTACCTATCAACCCATCCTGTTCTGCTTCTGACCCATAGCCTGTACTCTAGTGCCTAACCTCTAATTTAGTCCCTTCCTCCAGCCATTCAGTCATTCTTTCTATCACCCCTCTCCCACCCATTCCTGATTTTCCTTCCCACTGTCTGCTCAGGGGTTCCTATATGACTTCATACTAGGAGCATAAACAATGTCATTATTATGTGTGAAGGAGAAGCATTTAAACAACATATGTATATAAATAGCTACAGAAGAAAGTACCATTAGAAGGATACAGATAAAGCAATCTTGGACTTGAAAGGAAGAAAAGCTCAATTTCAATTGAGGGACTTAGGGAAAAGATAGTGATAGCTCAGACAAGAGGCTCTTGCACCATGTACTAGCATTGCAGTTTCTGTGAACTGTTCCCTGTAGCTAAATCTCCTGTGGAATTTACAAGAACTACATCTGTTGTTAGTATTCCTCTTTATAACATTTCTCCTGTTACCTCTTTCATTCATTGAAATAAAAATATAAGAAAAAAATAAGGATTTAAACTCTTAAATTATAATACAGTTGGTAAAGGGACTAGAGTACAAACGTAATTCTCTCAGCTAAACCTCATGTCTTTTGTGTTTGATAGCAATAACCCCATAGCAACTAGAAAACACACTTATCTGATTAACGAGACTGGAATTATTTTAATTAGATATCTCCACATGCACCAACTGTTAGAAATCAGACTGTTTTGAAACAGTTGTTAATGACTTAACAGGGCAAACGTTTCCCTGAATTTCAGGGGGAAATGTATGATTGAGACAGATGGAGAAGAGCCTGGCCCTGCTGTGTAGCAGAGGAACAGCCTTGTGGGCCTAGAAATGCATTTTCCACTGGGGTCCAGCAAAACAATCCTAGAGACACCCAGAAAGACAATCAGAAACTCTGGTAGCATCTACTACGTTAAAAGTTCAAATCTGGCCTAGTAAACATTTAATTATAGGAAGAAATGCTTTGTCTCGGAAACAAGGGTCTAAATCTCAAAGTCCCATAACAACTAATGAGAACATCAAGAGTCCAGGTCTAACCTTAGTCTTCTGGTCAACCTCGGTAAGTTTATGTTCTACCTCTATAAGACCCTTCCCTTGGATAAGAAATGAAGTTGTACTCCTCTTGGAAATTAAGTTTTCACAGTTTACTATTACTTCATGGAAATTTCTTAAACCTTTGAAAAGGCTGTTAACAAATTTACAAAAATATATAAAGGGTCAGTTTTGAGGTCAGTCTGAGGAAGCACACACTCTAGAAATTCTAACCTGTGTTAAAGAAGTATATACATGGCCTGCCTGAAGAAAGATGGAGATTTGTTTAAAAAGCAACAACTAAGCCTGACCAGGAGGTAGCTTAGTGAATAGAGCATCATACTGAGATGTGGAGGACCCAGGTTCAAAACCCCAAGGAGGGCCCTGGCCGGTTGTCTCAGTGGTAGAGCATCGGCCTGGCGTGCAGAAGTCCCGGGTTCGATTCCCAGCCAAGGCACACAGGAAAAGCGCCCATCTGCTTCTCCACCCCTCCCCCTCTCCTTCCTCTCTCTCTCTCTCTTCCCCTCCTGCAGCCGAGGCTCCATTGGAGCAAAGATGGCCCAGGTGCTGGGGATGGCTCCTTGGCCTCTGCCCCAGGCACTAGAGTGGCTCTGGTCGCAACAGAGTGATGCCCCGGAGGGGCAGAGCATCGCCCCCTAGTGGGCGCTCCAGGTGGATCCCGGTCGGGCGCATTCGGGAGTCTGTCTGACTGTCTCTCCCCGTTTCCAGCTTCAGAAAAATACAAAAAAACAACAACAAAAAACCCCAAGGAGGTTGCCGGCTTGAGTGCAGGCTCACCATCTTGAGTGTGGGGTCACTGGCTTGAGCATGGGATCACAGACATGACCCCATGGTCGCGGCTTGAGCCCAAGGTTGCTGGCTTGAGCAAGGGGTCACTCGCTCTACTGTAGCCCCCCGTCAAGGCACATATCAGAAAGCAATCAATGAACAAGCAATCAACGAACAACTAAGATGCCACAACAAAGAATTAATGCTTCTCATCTCTCTCCCTACTGTCTGTCTGTCCATACCTGTCCCTCTCTCTGACTGTCAAAAAAAAAAAAAAGCAACAACTAAAAAGAAACTTTTTTTTGCTGACACATCTGATATGGGGTTAATGTCCAAAATTTATAAAGAATTTATAAAACTCAACACTAAAAAACAAACAATTCAACGAAAAAATGGGCAAAAAATCTGGACAGACACTTCTCTAAAGAAGACATACAGGTGACCAACAAACACAAGAAAAGATGCTCAATGTCACTAATCAGCAAAGAAATGCAAATTCAAACCACAATGAGATACCACCTCACAACTGTCAGAATAGCTATCACGAATAAATCAACAAACAAATGTTGGTGAGAGTATGGGAAAAAAGGAACCCATGTGCACTGTTGGTGGGAATGCAGATTGATGCAGCCATTGTGAAAAGCAGTATGGAGGTACCCCAAAAAATTAAAAAAGAAACTGCCTTATGACCCAGCAATCCCACTTCTGGGAATTTATCCAAAGAAACCATAAACACTAATTCAAAAAAATATATGCACCCCTATGTTCACTGCAACATTATTTACAATAGCAAATATTTGGAAGCAGCTCAAGTGTCCATAAAAATATAAAATAAATAAAATTAAAAATAAAAAGAAACATTTTATGTTTTAGCAATTGGATAAATACTAATCCTTCTTGGTAATTCATAAGCAAGTCTTACCTGTCCATTGAGAGCAAATACATCAAAAATTGGTACACTAGTGTAAATTCATTTATTCTAACTAATTTTCTAGCTTAATTAGAAAGAAAAGTAATAGAGTTTGCTTCCAGCCTGTCTAGTCTTTCCCTATACCTGGTACAAATATACTACTAGAGAAAACAGGAGGAAGGAAAACAAATATAAGTACAGCAAATGATAAATCCCAAGGTTTATGGTATTCAGGGCCTGGTATTTCTCCAAGGTTGTGATGAAGACAGGCTCCCTGGGTTCCAAAGTTTGGAAATACGAAAGAATTATTATGTGTATGTACACATAAACACACAGTGTTTTATACAAGATTATGGTGTTTGGACAAGACAGAATGCCTTTTGATTTCTATAAGGCTGAGGGTCAAGGTAGGTGTGGCTTAATAATTCACTTAACTGCTTCACTGATTAAATTTTTCAGAGGTCTAATCTTATTTTACAAGAAAAAAAAAACTTTCAGTTGTTACAAGGTACAATAACAAATCCAGTTTAGATACTTTTCAGTATAATATGCATTGTGATATGTACACACAATGAATACAAGGACTGAATTACCCTGGTGACAAATTTCTTATTTCCTCTAGTTTTCTAGTTCTCACACAGCCAATCACTTCTTTTGGTCCTTGAGGGACATTCTATTGGATCTGATACAATGCCAAGTCCACAACCTAGGGAACTAAATTGAATGCCACACAGTCAACATCCTCTCTAAGGGAAGTGAGTTGAGTAGAAAAGTTAAGGCCACAGAGGGCATCAATTAACTCTTAGAATGACAAGTAGAGATATAGTCAGTTCTGTTCAATAAGAGTATTCCAGAAAAGCTGTTTATGAATTCTTAGTATTCTCTGTTAGATTTTGGTTACATTATGGGAGAATTACTATATCTCAGCTAAAGTTTCAAGAATTACTATAAAATCAGCTATAGTTTCTGTTTTTTCTGTTTTGTAAACATATTTTAAAGAACAGACATAATAAATAAAATGCTAGGAAGTAGACCTCCTAAAAGTTGAAAAGAATTGAAAAACAATAATAAAGAAAGTTCCTAAAGCATCATTATTTCCTAATGAGTTGTTTTAGTTTCAGGAAGAACAAAGAGACTGGGTCAGGTGTCTCCAAGGCTCCTTCTACCTAGAAGATTCCACATGTTTCATTTCATAATATATGCAATCAGCAAACATTTGAGGAAAAAGTCCCAATTTTTATTTTAAAAGCTCAATCTTAGCCCTGGCCGGTTGGCTCAGCGGTAGAGCGTTGGCCTAGCGTGCGGAGGACCCGGGTTCGATTCCCAGCCAGGGCACACAGGAGAAGCGCCCATTTGCTTCTCCACCTCTCCGCTGCGCTTTCCTCTCTGTCTCTCTCTTCCCCTCCCGCAGCCAAGGCTCCATTGGAGCAAAGATGGCCCGGGCGCTGGGGATGGCTCTGTGGCCTCTGCCCCAGGCGCTAGAGTGGCTCTGGTCAACATGGCGACGCCCAGGATGGGCAGAGCATCGCCCCCTGGTGGGCAGAGCTTCGCCCCTGGTGGGCGTGCCGGGTGGATCCCGGTCGGGCGCATGCGGGAGTCTGTCTGACTGTCTCTCCCTGTTTCCAGCTTCAGAAAAATGAAAGAAAAAAAAAAAGAAAAAAAGGGAGAAAAAAAAAAAAAAAAAAAGCTCAATCTTAAAGCCAGTGCTTTCTACATCTGTTCTGCAGTTGACCGCAGGACACCAACATGGGTTGGAAATTAACCTGCAGTAAAAATGAGCTTTTCAAGCGAATCCTGAACTATCACCCCTAACTGAAGAGAGGGTGAATACAGAGAACGCTTCTCATGTAGAGCAGAAGGCACAGTTACTGGAAGTCACTAAAGAACCAGGCAACAGTATTCTTTGCATAGAATTTCTTCAGATCACGTTTCATTATTCATTACACTTGAAGCCAAATCCTTTCTGAGCTACTGCAGGGTAAAGAAATCAGTTCCAAGCTTCCAGCTGCAATTTATGACTCTTATCCTTGCTTCCTTGTCCTCCCTGCAATGTTATACAATATCGTCTTCAAATGTGGGAGTTTCACTCCACCCTTCTCCTACTGTGAAAAATTGGTGATAATTATGGGAAGAAAAATAACAATTGTTAAATAATACGGTTCTAAACTTAAAACTCAAAAAGCGGTCAAGTATAATCATACCCATTGTTTAGCAATTCCCATATTATTTAAGAGTTGGGAAAAGTGCATCTTTCAGAACCAAAAAATCCAGTAGAGGTCATCTAATTCAACCTCCTACCTGATGCCTAAATCTCATCAACAGCAGTCCTACAGCAGTAAGTTGATCACCTAGCAGGGGTCCCCAAACTTTTTACACAGGGGGCCAGTTCACTGTCCCTCAGACCGTTGGGGGGCCGCCACATACAGTGCTCCTCTCACTGACCACCAGTGAAAGAGGTGCCCCTTTCCGGAAGTGCGGCGGGAGCTGTATAAATGGTTTCAGGTGGCCACATGCGGCCCGCGGGCCGTAGTTTGGGGATGCCTGAGTAACTTACTGTCTTGAACCATTCTAACTACTACTTGAAAGTTCTCCCTTAAAGGAAATAAATAAGCCAAAACATGCTCCTGTTATTTCCACCATCTGGTCCTTGCAATATTTTTAAAAGGTATAATTAAAATACCATAAAATTTACTTCTTGCACACCTTTTAAGACAATGTCAAACATGATAATCCTTCAACTACTTGACAACATTATTACATACCCCCTTCCTAATACTAAATATATCCATTTCCTTCTGTCATTTCTCATTTGAAATAGTTTAAAAGCTACCCCTGTTTTTTTCTGTGGTGGCTATCCTGAGCATACTCCAGTTTATCTATATTCATCTTCAAGTTACTTATGCTTTAGCACAAACATGCTTAATGCCTGACCAGTGTTGGCACAGTGGATAGAGCATCAACCTGGGATGCTGAGGTCCCAAGTTCAAAACCCCAAGGTCACTGACTTGAGCACAGGCTCATCTGGCTTTAGTGAGGGCTCACCAGCTTGAGCATGGGATCATCAACATGATCCCATGGTCATTGGCTTGAGCCCAAAGGTTGCTGGCTTGAAGTTCTAGGTCTCTGACTTGAGCAAAGGGTCACTGGCTCTACTGGAGCCGCCTGTTCAATGCACATATGAGAAGCAATCAATAAATAACTAAAGTGCCACAACTAAGAGTTGATGTTTCTCATCTCTCTCCCTACTCCCCCTTCAATTAAAAAAAATGCTTAATAATGAATAAAAATAGATTATGGCACTCTACTGAATATTTCATTGTGAGAAAAAATATAGATTGAATAAATATGAAAGAAGAGGAAGCACCAGCCCTAGTAATCAACTATGATAACTGGAATTCAGAAAGAATAAGTTCATTTAAAAAGAGAGAGTAGCCAAGAGACACTAAAGAAATATGAGGACAGCAAAACTGGTATTTAGAAAGACACAATGAGGAAAGTGTTTAAATTAAGAATTTAAAATACACGTGTAAGATAAAAAGTTAAAATGCCTAGAAATAAAGAAGAAATAATTTAATGAACTATCCAGTACAGTGAATGTGTAGGGTAGAATTCTTTTTTTTCAATCTTTTTGAGTTAAAAAATCCATTTTTAATTATATAAATGTCAATGTAAAATTTTTTTCATTAGTAATTTTCCTCCCCTTGGATGGAATTAAAACAAAACAAAAAGATAATCTAAACAACTGTTTCTAAAACAGCAATTTGGGTCTGATCCTGGATAAGACTTGATTTTTACTTAATTCCTTTGTTTTTAAGTTTGTAAAAAAAAAAAGTGGACTAAATTCTCTTGCTTTACAGATACATTTTTTTTAATAATTTTATTTTTAATGGGGCGACATCAATAAATCAGGATACATATATTCAAAGATAACAACTCCAGGTTATCTTGTCATTCACTTATGTTGCATACCCATCACCCAAAGTCAGATTGTCCTCTGTCACCTTCTATCTAGTTTTCTTTGTGCCCCTCCCCCTCCCCCTTTCCCTCTCCAGCCTCCCCCACCCCCCCCCCTTAACCACCACACTCTTATCAATGTCTCTTAGTTTCACTTTTATGTCCCACCTACATATGGAATAATGCAGTTCCTGGCTTTTTCTGATTTACTTATTTCACTTCGTATCATGTTATCAAGATCCCACCATTTTGCTGTAAATGATCCGATGTCATCATTTCTTATGGCTGAGTAGTATTCCATAGTGTATATGTGCCACATCTTCTTTATCCAGTCATCTATTGACAGGCTTTTTGGTTGTTTCCATGTCCTGGCCACTGTGAAGAATGCTGCAATGAACATGGGGCTGCATGTGTCTTTATGTATAAATGTTTCTGAGTTTTGGGGATATATACCCAGTAGAGGGATTGCTGGGTCATAAGGTAATTCTATTTTCAGTTTTTTGAGGAACCACCATACTTTCTTCCATAATGGTTGTACTACTTTACATTCCCACCAACAGTGTATGAGGGTTCCTTTTTCTCCACAGCCTCTCCAACATTTGTTATTACCTGTCTTGTTAATAATAGCTAATCTAACAGGTGTGAGGTGGTATCTCATTGCAGTTTTGATTTGCATTTCTCTAATAACTAACGAAGATGAGCATCTTTTCTTATATCTGTTGGCCATTTGTATTTCTTCCTGGGAGAAGTGTCTGTTCATGTCCTCTTCCCATTTTTTTATTGGATTGTTTGTTTGTTTATTGTTGAGTTTTATGAGTTCTTTGTATATTTTGGATATTAGGCCCTTATCTGAGCTGTTGTTTGAAAATATCATTTCCCATTTAGTTGGCTGTCTATTTTGTTATCAGTTTCTCTTGCTGAGCAAAAACTTCTTAATCTGATGTAGTCCCATTCATTAATTTTTGCCTTCACTTCTCTTGCCAATGGAGACAAATTCATAAAATGCTCTTTAAAACCCAGGTCCATGAGTTTAGTACCTATGTCTTCTTCTATGCACTTGTTTCAGGTCTTATGTTTAGATCTTTGATCCATTTTGAGTTAGTTTTAGTACAGGGGGACAGACTGTAGTCCAGTTTCATTCTTTTGCATGTGGCTTTCCAGTTTTCCCAGCACCATTTATTGAAGAGGCTTTCTTTTCTCCATTGTGTGTTCTTGGCCCCTTTATCAAAAATTATTTGACCATATATATGTGGTTGTATTTCTGGGTTTTCTATTCTGTTCCATTGGTCTGAGTGTCTATTTTTCTGCCAATACCATGCTGTTTTGATTGTCGTGGCCTTATAATATAGTTTGAAGTCAGGTATTGTAATGCCCCCAGCTTCATTCTTTTTCTTTAGGATTCCTTTGGCTATTCGGGGTTTTTTTTTTTTTTTTTTTTTTTTCATTTTTCTGAAGCTGGAAACGGGGATAGACAGTCAGACAGACTCCCGCATGCGCCCGACCGGGATCCACCCGGCACGCCCACCAGGGGCGGTGCTCTGCCCCCCAGGGGGCGATGCTCTGCCCATCCTGGGCGTCGCCATATTGCGACCAGAGCCACTCTAGCGCCTGAGGCAGAGGCCACAGAGCCATGCCCAGCGCCCGGGCCATCTTTGCTCCAATGGAGCCTTGGCTGCGGGAGGGGAAGAGAGAGACAGAGAGGAAAGCGCGGCGGAGGGGTGGAGAAGCAAATGGGCGCTTCTCCTATGTGCCCTGGCCGGGAATCGAACCCGGGTCCTCCGCACGCTAGGCCGACGCTCTACCGCTGAGCCAACCGGCCAGGGCCCCTATTCGGGGTTTTTTATAGTTCCATATAAATCTGATGATTTTTTGCTCCATTTCTTTAAAAAATGTCATTGGAATTTTGATGGGAATTGCATTAAATTTGTATATTGCTTTGGGTAATATGGCCATCTTGATTATATTTATTCTTCCTAACCAAAAACAAGGTATATTCTTCCATCTCATTATATCTTTTTCGACTTCCCTTAACAATGGTTTATAGTTTTCATTATATAAGTCCTTTACATTCTTTGTTATGTTTATTCCTAAGTATTTTTTTTTTGTTGCAATCGTGAAGGGGATTGTTCTTTTGAGTTCGTTCTCAAATGTTTCATTGTTGGCATATAGAAAGGCTATTGACTTCTGTATGTTAATTTTGTATCCTGCGACTTTACTGTATTGGCTTATTGTTTCTAGTAGTCTTTTTGTGAATTCTTTGGGATTTTCGGTGTATAGGATCATATACAGATACATTTTTTTTTACTGGTAATTTTTTTTTTTTTAATTTTTATTAAGTGAGAGGCAGAGAGGCAGGGCGGCAGAGAGATAGACTTTCACATGCACCCTGACCGGGATCCACCCAGCAAGCCCACTAGTGGACGATGCTCTGCCCATCTGCAGCTACTGCTCCACTGCTCCAAACTGAGCTATTTCAGCTCCTGAGGCATGGCCATAAAGCCATCCTCAGCAGCCGAGGCCAAATTAATCAAACCATACAATCCATTTTTACAGGAGGGGAAGAGAGAGAAAGAAAAAAGGGGAGGGGTAGAGAAGCAGATGGGCACTTCTCCTGTGTGCCCTGACCAAAAATAGAACTAAGGACTTCCACACGCCAGGCTGACACTACCGCTGAGCCAGCTGGCCAGGGCCTACAGATACATTTTAATATATTGTAATGAAAATCTGTTCAGAAGACATTAGTTTTTAAACATATTCAATAAAACTCCAGATTAAACTCTTCTAACAGATTTTTGACAAAAGTATCATGTTTTTATGATGTTTTGTTACCCTTAAAATGTCTCTCAAGTCCAGCTGCAGTCAATGACAGCCTCATTGGAGATACTACTAGCTATCTGGAGGCAGGAAAAGCAATTCTCAAAGGGAGGTACTCCCACTCATAGGTCAGCTGTGTTTATCATATTTAGTAACCTAAAGGCAAGCTTATTCCAATAGTCAATTCCCAAAACACAGTCCTAGAAAAGAATTTTGGTTCAGAAGATCATCCTTGTCAACCTCAAAGAGGTTTTGCAAATAAAGAGTCCCTCATACAAGAGTTCATCAGAAAGCACTGTTCATAACACCATGTTATGTTCTTCGATGACTAAATGAGACACAAAAAGACACAGCATTAAATGATGCCTACAGGAAAGTACTAGTTTCACACTAATAACAGTTGTAATGTCATTTTAATGGCCTTTACTATTGATAATCCCCATTGGTTGCAAAGGCAATGTAAATAGTGCCTTAAAAGAGAATAGTTTCAAGCATTTAGGAACTACAATTACTACAACTACTGTTACATAGCAGTACAAGCAGAAACAAATTATACCTGAAACATTTAAGTTTTCCTTATAAGATATACCAAAAACAACCAAAACCAAAGTTCATTGTTGCCAGTCTAAGATCTGGCAACAGAATTAAAACACACAAGTTTCCAGGATCCAGCTCTCCAAAAGTTCTAGACCCTGCTGGAGTTATTTCAAAATAATCAACTATTTAAAACACTGTAATTTTGCCTGACCAGGCAGTGCGCAGTGGATAGAGCGTCGGACTGGGATGTAGAGGACCCAGGTTCCAGACCCCGAGGTCGCCAGCTGAGCACAGGCTCATCTGGTTTGAGCAAAAAGCTCACCAGCTTGGACCCAAGGTTGCTGGCTTGAGCAAGGGGCTACTCGGTCTGCTGAAGGCCCCCAGTCATGGCATATATGAGAAAGCAATCGATGAACAACTAAGGTGTCGCAACAAAAAACTGATGATTAATGCTTCTCATCTCTCTCCGTTCCTGTCTGTCTGTCCCTATCTATCCCTCTCTCTGACTCTCTCTGTCCCTGTAAAATAAATAAATTAATAAATAAAACACTGTAATTTCAAAGTAATAAGAATAGTATAGTCACATAAAAGTTACAAGAAGAAGAGAATAGTAAGGCAAGTTCTACAATTAGTTGAAGTCACAAACCCCCTTATACACTGTTCTAGTTAAAGAAGAAAGCTGGGACTTCTTAAGTACCCCAAATATATGCCTTGATAAGGACACGAGACTGACTTCAGACACCTGAAGATTCGTCATGTAGAAGATAAATGAAGGCTATGCCAGATGGTCAGAATCAACATCTTAATCCAGCTTCATTACCTCCTGATTAGAGCTACTGCAAAGTGCCTCAGGCGGTTAGCAGATCTTCCTGCTACCTCTTTCCTGTTCATCTTGAACCATGCAGCAAGAGAAAGAGAGACAGAGAGAAAAGACAGTCATGGTTCTCTGCCAAATTTAGAAAACATTTCTTGGATGTTCACTGGCTCCTAAACAAAACCAAAACTCCTTATCTTGGTATACAAAGCCTTCACAATATGACCCAATATATCTTCCCTGCCTTGTCTCCTTATAAAACTTCCCACCAAACTCACTAAGATCCCATCACAGTGATCTTCTACACCTACCAGATACGAAGATATCTTCACAATTCTGTGTCAGATACACAGTCCCCCATCCTTCCTCCACCTGACAAAAGTTTACTACTCCTTTAGTGCCTCCTCTGCTCCGAGTTCAAGTTTCTTACTCAACTGCTCTTCAGTTCATTCCATAATATTAGCACATACGGTGGTTTTCTATAAGACTTTCTCTATTTAGAAATGGTGAACCTTGTTGACAGAATAGGCAGGGAATAGATCAGGTGCACTGCAAGTAGATAAGAATACAAAACACCTGTAGACAAACTTTTTCCATTTAATGTATTTTATCTAAATCCTTGGTTGCCAGCTTTTTGAAAAATCATCTTGCTCACTACATTATTTAGCTTTCTAATGCCCATTTGGGTGAGCTTCTATGATGAATTCAGGCACCAATGCCAGGGTGCTTAATGACTCCTTTATGATCAGGCTATATCTAGGCATCTGATATATTAATGAAAAACAACGTGAATTGGATTTTATTTTCATAAATACGGAGAGATAAAAAATTAAATGCTACAATGAATTCTGGTACTTACACTAATACCAGAAGCAGCCTGGAAGGCAGCCACAGGAGTTAAAGAGAATCATTTTTGTGATAGGAAAACATATGTTAAATGTTTAATGCAGGAATAATGCCTTATACTTCAAAATACCTTGCCAAAATTATTGAGAATGCCAAAAAACAAATCTATGTTTTCAGAAATTTTTAATTATGATTGAGAGTTCAAAAATACTAGGTAAACTCCCCCCCCTATCACCACCATTCATGAACTGTGTCCCATATCACTTTTGATGATACTGACAGCGGAATAAGTGAAGGAGGACTATTTGCTTTGGGTTGTCCCAAAGCAAAGTACAATGACAGCCAAATGACCTTAACCCAACAGAGAGGTAGAAGGCTAAGTTATCTTAAAGCTTTGAAGGAGATATTGTAAATAATGAGAAGAATAAACTACTAACTAATTGAAACTCAGAAACAATTCTCTACTTAATTCACTATGAAATCCAGGCAAATCTCAAAGCTTAGATGAGCTTAAATATTCTTATTTTCACCTATTTCTGCCTGTCAATCATTACTATGTCACATCATCTAATTGTGTGTGCTCTGCAGCACATCTGAATGGATCCTTAATTTCTCTTCCAAGTAAAAGGAGTACATAAGAAGAAAAAAAGTTGTGGTCTGTCTTGATCTCCTTTGGGTGGAATTCACACCAGAAATGACCTTTCAGAAACAAACACCCGGCACAGTTGCAGCGTGTCTCTCTCAAGAGCAACAGTAAATCTGATGTTGGTCAGACTATATAACTGGGGAGTGCACACAGGAAGGAGTATTTGAAACATCTGGGATGTTAATGGCAACTCTCTAAAATAATGTAAGGTGATGGAGAGTGTGGGGAGCCCAACATTTTATGTTCAAAGGAGATGGTTCTTGTCAGACTAAGGTGTCTCAGGATTGAAAAGTTGGTTCTGAGTTGACAACTGCAGCAAACTTGGCCAATGGTGGGAAAAGCATTCTCATTAGAAACAAACCAATGGAAGCATGTGCTTCAGAGAAGAAGGGGCATTGTAGACAATCAGGATAGAACAGAAAGAAGTATCGAAAAAGCCAAGATTGTCTGTCCAAACATTTATATTAGCAGGTGGGGAGGGAGAAGGATTGAAAAGAGAAGGATAAAGCAGGGATGTAAGCCAGTCACTGAGGGAAGAAAAGTGAATATGCAATGATCTCAACACTAAAAGTGGAGCAAAATTCTGCTAATTGACCAATAAACTCACCATCTCTATAATTTAAACAATTTCTAATTTTGTACAGAAACTTCAAGAAATGTCTTCCTCTAAAATAAATGCAGTACTAAGCAATAATCAACACAATGTTTACAACTTTTAAAAAAACATGTAATCAGATTGGACAGACTTGATTTACTTTTAATATTTTAATTGTATCATTTGTTGAATTATGGAAAAACCCATGGCCTAAAACTGTATTCTACTAAAATATCTGAGACAGAGTCTCAGAGTCTAATTTACAAGTTTAATTAAAATTGGCCTAATATGAGCACTGCCAGATGGATTGAAAAGTGGCTCTGAGATCACATAGGAAAATGATAAAGGGAAACATGTCAAATGGCAGAAGGGTCTGCTGCACGTGCCAGGGCTGGTACTGTGTCTTAGTTTAATTAACAGACTCCTTAAATGACAAGAGAAATATAAGATAATATCAGATCAATGAAATTCCCTGGAGATAAATAAGAGAAATTTTAAAAGAAGAAACAATTATAGAAAAGTAGAGACATGGAGATAAACAATTATAATTTTCATTAGAAAAAAAATATATATGGTAAATCTATCATTTTACTAAATCAAATGAAACATTGTGATTCTTGAACTATGGTAAAATCATATTCAGAAATCAATAAAATGTTTAAATAGAGATTTACTTATGATAGCCAAAAGGTAAATATGACTTGAAACTCCCTTTTACAGAAATGATAATAATGTATTACTTTATTTCCCAAATTCTTTCACATATATTATCCTTTGAGATCCTGATTAGAGCCCTTTGAGACAGATAAGGTTCTTACTCAATTCTACAGATAAGAAGCCCTAGGTTCTGAATGGGTACATAAGGTGCCTATGATCACACAAGAACACAGAAGAAATGCCAGCAAACCTCTCTTCCCTGACTTCTACTCCAGTGAAAGAAAAGGGATCATGACATCACTGGGGAATAAAAAGCTTATGCTACTACAGTGGTAAATCGCCCTTCAGGGTTTATCAGACACTTTAATCTCTAAACTGGGAAAAATCCAAATAATGATGTAACTTATTAAAAGGACCAAAATAATTTCAAATAAATTTTTTAAATACTGCTAATGCAAATGCATGTACTTTCCACATTTTGCAACCTTTGATAAAACATTTAAGAAATAAGGTAAAGATAGTCAACTCAATAAATGGTGGTGGAAAAACTGGACAGATACAGGCAAAAAAATGAAACTGGACCACCTTTTTACACCATACACAAGAATAAATTCAAAATAGATTAAAGGCTTAAATGTTAGACTCAAAACCATAAAAATACTAGAAGAAAACATAGGCAGTAAAATCTTGGACATTTCTTATAGCGATATTTTTTCTCTTAGATAACCTCAGGCAAGAAAAACAAAAGAAGAGATAAACTACATCAAAATAAAAAGCTTTTGCACAGCAAAAGAAACTAACAACAAAATGAAAAGACAATCCACTGAATGGGAGAATATATTCACCAATACATCTGATAAGGGCTTAATATTCAAATTTATAAGGAACATACAAAACTCAACACCAAAAAAATAAATGAACATTCCAATTAAGAAATGGGCAACTAGAAAGGACATCTCCCTCTCTATGAAAGAAGGCTATTTAAAAAACAGCCTGATTTTTTATTATGCAAGTATACAAAATTCTAAACACATCAGAGAAGCTAATCTCAATGTTATAAGGAATTTATTCAATTGTCTTATTCTCTATCTCTGGTCCATTAATTGCAGCACAGCAGACTGCAATATTCTATGTATTAATTAGCTTTTTTCCTTTACCCTTTGAAAGATTTCCTCTGAGAAAAAATATTTATTAATTAATAGAATATTAGAGGAATATATCATACTGGTACGGTCACAATTTCCTACAGAATTTTGAAATCTCAGCAGGTGCTGCCCCTCCATGTGTCAACCTGAAATGATGGAGATGATGTGAACATCATGTGGTCATTACATACTGAAACAATCCCCTCCATGCCCAATGAACTTTTACATTGCTAGAGACAAACCAGAGGAAGATTTGCCAGGCTGAAAAACAGAACTGGTGGTTCTTATTATTGTTGTTGCTGTTGTTGTTATACTCCTAGAATATGCTTTTCTTATGTCCCTCAATCATACTGTTTCAATAAAACATGACAATTTAGGGTGAGCTCCAGCAATGTGGTTTGGCTCAGTTTCATCACTGCAAGGTTTTAAGTTACCCCTACCCATCCTCACGAGTCACTTGGGAAAGCATAGCACACAACACTGAGACAAAGGCTGGGTGAGATAGTAGCATGCTCTGTGAAGAGTACACGGGATATTTCAACCAAACAGGAAGACTGCAATAAAAGAAATGATTTAGAATCCTATGATAAAACTTCATTACTTCATTTGTTCAACAAATATTCACTGAGTACCTCCTCTCTATATAAAGAACACATTCATAGTCAATGGCACATCCATAGCATAGCTATAATATTAATAACTGTCCAGAAAGCAATTTTTCAAAGGAGTTTCTTTTAATATAATCATTTTCCCCCCAGTTTAGACAAAACTCAGAAACAGACATTTGCTTGCACAATTCCAATGAAAAGTACCTTATGTTGACATGGACCTTAGGAAAAAGAATGAAATCATTGTGTTCTATGCTGGAAAGAAATTCTTAAAAGGCAGACATATGGCTGACTTAGATGACTCAGGCATTTACACGACTTAAATTCTACCTACCTACCCAATGCTGTGGTAGACATGTTCATATAGTTTTATTACCAAGGCATATGCACATGCATTTTCATTACATTAGTAAGTTACAACTCCCCAAGTCAAGATTCCTGACAGAAAAATGGCACATTTGATTACTAATCTACATAGCAGGCAAAGCTTTGCATACCTTAATAGCTCGAGCCTAAAATCTCAAGCTCTCCTATTAATAGATGAGGACAGTTGGTATGAGTGTTAACCTAGGAATTACTGTGGCTTTGAAAATATTATCTATCTCTTGCTCTGAATGGCACTACTCTATGGTTCCTCTAAAATGTGTCGACTCTTACAGTACTGCCAACACACTAAAATACAGACCTTTTACCTTTTGTCTGACTGTAACTAAGAAAACCCAGCTTTAAACTGCATACAAGATAATCTATGATGGAGGTAATCTCTCAAGGTTTGAGCAAAGAAGAATTAAGGGGGAAAACCTTGAGAAGACAGTAATTGGGCCACTAGAGTTTCTTCTCACTAATTATCCCAGAGTGGCCATTAACTATGTAACCAAGGAGGAAAGTGTGTCAGACTTCAGCGAAGCTGTGCCTTCAGCATCTTATGGAATGCACCCTAAAGCCACTGTGTAATTATCTGCCAGGAAAATGCTGAGCGGGTAGAATAAAGAAGCTATAACAAATCAAATATACTGTGCAGTTCAAACCCCAATGACAGCAATTGAACTGCTTAGAACTTCAAAATACTCAGCAGTATACATTCCCTTTTCAGAATCTCTAGAAAGCAGATTTTTGGTTGAGTGGAGAAGTGAAAATACAGACTGAAAATTACAGAAATTTTCAGCAATATGACTTTGTTAGCTGTCCTTTATAATGCTATAGGAACTTAGCTATCAGTGGTGCTCAAAGCATGGGCCACAAGGAAGCTGCGGGGCTTTTCCCAAAATCTAAAAGCATTATATACTACTGAGGTCAAACTCAGAAAGGAGTGAGTTTGTTTTTTAAGTGAACCCCTTAAAAGGATTTATTGTGAGGTCCTCTTTAATACCACCTTAAGATTTTTTAGTATGTTTTTTATCTATCCAACAAATACGTTATTGACCCTCCATGTGCCTATTGCTAAGGATAAACTCCAATGCCCCTTGAACACTGAAATTTCAAGAATCAAATAACTAAGCATGGACTGAAAAATGTCCATTTGCTTTGTTTTGTTTTTATTTGGAAACTTAGAAATGAGAGAGAGGTTGTATTTTTAGTGAGTAATGAAAGCTCATGAGGAAGGTTATCTTCCAAACCTGGCTGGACAGAATCACAGGGAACTTAAAATCTGAATCCTGAAACCTACCAAGCTTTACTGAAGCGACCTCTCTAGGAGCAGAGCCCAGAAACATGCAATTTTTGACTCATAGGCTTAGATGATTATAATGACCAGACAGGTTTAGGAATCACCATTCTTTGAATATTTGTCTCTCTTAAGAACCTAAAAGCTAAATCACCCCCATTAAACATGGAATTGTCACTAAAAATTCTCTGTAACTATCTGAAGCCATAATTTTTCATTTTATCAAGATTTCCCTTTCAAACTTATTACTTGAAAAAAATAAATATAATTATTTTTTAATACTTTTTTTTTTTTTTTTTGTATTTTTTCTGAAGCTGGAAACGGGGAGAGACAGACAGACGCCCGCATGCACCTGACCGGGATCCAACCAGCAGGCCCACCAGGGGCGAGGCTCTGCCCACCAGGGGGCGATGCTCTGCCCCTCCAGGGTGTTGCTCTGCCACGACCAGAGCCACCCTAGCACCTGGGGCAGAGGCCAAGGAGCCATCCTCAGCGCCTGGGCCATCTTTGCTCCAATGGAGCCTTGGCTGCGGGAGGGGAAGAGAGAGACAGAGAGGAAGGAGGGGGGGGGGGTGGAGAAGCAAATGGGCGCTTCTCCTATGTGCCCTGGCCGGGAATCAAACCTGGGTCCCCCGCACGCCAGGCCGACGCTCTACCGCTGAGCCAACCGGCCAGGGCTATTTTTTAATACTTTCAAAACCTACATCCACTTGTTGAAAGGCTACCTATTTTTCATGACAAATTAAAATGCCGTTTCTCCAAGAAGCTTTCTCTGATCTGTCAGCAGAAATAGGTCCCTCTCCTGTAAAAAAAAAAAAAAGCATAGCATTTTATGCTTCTTATATTGTATTTTGTTTCTCTAGGTTGTGTGCATTGGTCACTCTGACAAGAAGTTAACCTCTATTTAATAGACAGGACCTCACATATCGAATCTCTGAACCTATTCCAGCATCCAATTCCTTGTTGAAAGTACTATAAATGTTCCACACATATTTGTTTAACTGAACTAAACTTACAAACCAGAAGAGAACTTTAGTCCTTTTTTTAACTGTCTGAGGACAATATTAAGAAACATTGCTAATTTAAGACCCTTGCTAAAAATATTATGTTAAACAGCAAATCAACAAGCTAAATTAAAAACAAAACACTGCAACTTTCTGGACATGGTATGTTGCATTCTGGTTAAACTAGAACACTCCATTATGAGCAAATTAATTGTGACAAAGAAACTGTTTATTCCACTTTAAATAAAATCTCAGAGTCATATTATAATTTTAAAGCTGTATAATTTTTCCCTATTTCACTTATTCAAGTATTATAAATATCCAGATAGCTTGGAATGCTATTTTCCCAATAGCAGCTCTAAAATGAGACTGAAACTCTGCATTTTCAAGGAAAGGAGCTCCACAAGATTCACATAATTCTAAAAGGAAAATGTCTCAAAATCTGTATGACAGGATATAATCAATAGATTTATCAGAAGTTGAGCAACCAAGTTAACAAAAGGTTGGTTTGTTTCAGATTAAGCAAGCTTGATTCTGAAAAGTTGCATCTTTGATTCTTTGGCAGCTGCTACTCGTGTTTGTACAGCCCTTGTCATCACCCCAGATGACTGCTGATTGACAGAACTTATAAATTTTGTTTTAATTGTAAAAGAAGACAGATGAAAGCTTTTGGCTGGATGACTAATTGTTCATCTTGAGTAATAAACACCTGGACATCTCTACCTCCATATTAAAAATCTATTTTTTACACTGAATCCCTATCCAGGAGGATTAGGACATGGAGTTCAGTGTCATGCTTTCCCTGGGGGTCCATACTGGTAAGATCTGTTGTATGACTCTGGGTACTGGTGTGTAGTGCAGAGATGGAAAACAATGACAAAAAGATAAATTTTGCAAAAACAAAAAAAGAAGAAGAAAAATCTATGTTTTAATTCTCTATTAGCTAATAACTAGGTTGCAATAAAAAACTATGAGGATAATACAAAATTTCATATGTACTCTTTTAATATATAGTTTTATGTTTCTAACTCTCATACCAATTAGAAATTACTAACCTGGTAGTTTCTCTCTTCCCTACAGCTGCAGTGATTCTGAAAATCATACTTAAGAGAGAGAGAGAGAGAGCAAACCCTTAACTCTTTGACCTTCTGGATCATTATTTGTCCCCCAGCAGTTTAAATAAAGCAGCTCTAATCCTGTCTTTATAGTCACAAAACCGAGAAACACAACAATTTAAACACAACTTTAGCTAAGACACACCTGAAAAAGTAGATGCCCTCTTTCTGCTATATTTTATGTGAATTGACATATTCAAATGTATAATGCCACATTGTATCCATAAACTATGTATCATATTTATGACTGACCTAAAAAAACATTCTTTGCCATTAAAACGATATAAGTAAAGAGGGCTCTTACTCTGTTAAAGAGTTGCAAATGACAGAAGCAAGTACTGTACTATTATGACCAATAACCAAGTGTTCAGGTAAGAGCCACATTTCCTGTTTACCTGACAAAGCAATCTATAAAGATGCTATATGACCTCTTTTATCCTTTTGTCCTCTATCAGCTAACTATAGGAAGGAGTACAACATATCCTATTGTGTTACATCCCATATGCACACATCTAAAACCATACTAAACAGATGCTTTGTCTTTCAAAATTAAACAAATAAAACTTCAATCCTGGAAAACTGACTTGTCTCACTCTAAAAAAACACAAGTAATAGAGTGAGACCTTCAGAAAGAATTGTTCTGATTCCACTTTACCTGCATCATATGTTTCTGATGACTAATGAAGTTAGACTGTTTCTTCCATATATATTAGCAATAATTTTTACATTTTGGCTGATTGTCTGCTTAAAGAAGAAATACCATTTACATAAGAACTAGTGAAACTGTTTCAGGCATTTGTCAAAATTCCAACAGTTGCTAACTTCAAATCAAGAAAAGCGATAATGAATTCCTGACCAGGCAGTGGCACAGTGGAAAGAAAAGCGATAATGAATAAGTCAAGGAAAAAAAAAGAACAAGAAATGTGGTCTCATATAAGCTGTAAAGATATTTGATGGGGATGTTATGGTCATCAGTTGTATTTCTCTTTAAAAATTCCTATGATTATTTTTACAAGAAAAGGAGAGGAGTAAAAGAATGTAAGTATCTTTATTATATCAGCAAAGCACAAAATGTTGTAGTTAACACAATAATAGTAATAATGTAATGTTCAAAAACATGAAAAGAAAGCTATTTTCCTCTCACTTTATATATACTTGAATGGCCTCCCTGCTAAACACTTTTGATAAGCAGTAAGGATTCCATATATAAATGGGCAGATGTATGGATGCCTTTCAGGAGTTAGTAGTCAAAACACATAATTACATTTTGAAAACACATAATTCAACATCATACACACTTATCCTCACATCTTTTCACTTGTGATTGAAAACCTCATATACCTCTAACTTCTATGTGGTCTGCACCCTTTACCATTCAAAAACATTACATAAGTTAAACTTTATCCATGCTTCTATAAGAAGCTTAAAGGCTTTTTTTTCTTTTCTTTTCTTTTCTATTTTTCTGAAGCTGGAAACAGGGAGGCAGTCAGACAGACTCCCGCATGCGCCAGACCGGGATCCACCCGGCACGCCCACCAGGGGGTGATGCTCTGCCCATCTTGGGGCGTTGCTCTGCCGCAATCAGAGCCATTCTAGTGCCTGGGGCAGAGGCCAAGGAGCCATCCCCAGCTCCCGGGGCCATCTTTTGCTCCAATGGAGCTTCGGTTGCGGGAGGGGAAGAGAGAAACAGAGAGGAAGGAGAGGGGGAGGGGTGGAGAAGCAGATGGGCGCTACTCCTGTGTGCCCTGGCCGGGAATCAACCCGGGACTCCTGCACACCAGGCCGACGCTCTACCGCTGAGCCAACCGGCCAGGGCCAAGAAGCTTAAAGGCATTTTAAAACTCAGAGAGAATGTCCCTATTTCATAAACACTAAAAGTCTAATTTTTATTTTAAAATTCAATGATATATTTAAATTTCTTATTTTAACATGATTAACAATTCCTCTCAATGGATAATACAAATTGTGATTTTATTTCCAGTCATCTACTTCTCCATTCAAAATAGTGAAAACATAGTTCAGTTTTTATGAATAAATACAGATATTACATACCATGTATCTGGGAGAAAAAAGAATCCAGATTAATAGTCAAAAACTTAAAATTGCTATAGATCCTGACATTGCTAAAGATCTCTGAATCATCCTAATTCCCTACATTTGCAAAAGATACTACAGCATATAGCTTCCCCCACAGAATTCACTAAAATATAACTAAAATTTTTAGGTAATCTTTTTCAGATCTCCAGTGGTTCTATAAATATTGGACTAAAATAATTTATATGTCATTAAAATAAATAATAAACTCTAAAGTCCACGAAGTTACATCATTACATTAGCTACATAAACTTTATCTGGCTACATAAACTTTAACAGGCAGTGGCGCAGTGGACAGAGCATCGGACTGGGACACGAAAGACCCAGGTTCAAAACCCCGAGGTCCCCGGCTTGAACACAGGCTCATCTGGTTTGAACAAGGCTCACCAACTTGAGCCCAAGGTTGCTGGCTTGAGCAAAGGGGTCAATAGGTCTGCTGTAGCCCCCCCCCCCCCAACAAAGAATTGATGCTTCTCATCTCTCTCCCTTCCTGTCTGTCTGTCCCTATCTGTACCTCTCTCTGTCTCTGTCACAAAACAAACAAACAAACAAACAAAAAGCCACTTTATACCTGTCCGTGCAAATCCAGAGCAAGGCTTCCAAGTGCTGATATGGCCACTGTACATCTGCTATCATGATAAAGAGGAGGACACTTCAAAACAGAGAGGTCAAATTACACTAGCAGCAACCCAAATGTGTATATTTATAAAGTGGTTTAATATGAGGTTGCTGGATAGCCAGCTGTAATGCTGGTGGCTGAGGCCAGGCAGGTTCACATTGGATTTGGGCAGAGAAAGCACTGGGCCATTCCCATTTAATAGAGTCTCACAAATGGTGGATGAGCAAACAGGTGGCAGAAAACCACTTCTCACTGCAGTAAGCCAACAAACAGCAAAATGGTCCCTCACAATGGCGACCAGGCAATCTGCAACCCACTATCTGCCCAGAGGGCAAGCACCCATAGCCTTACATAGACTATACACACGTGGCGCTGCCACATGCGCATACATAAATCAGGCAAAGTACAAGCAAGCAGTCTAACAAACCTGTTTTCCCAACACCAGCTTTGCTCATCATTAGCTAAGCAACTTAGGTGGCACATGGGCCACTGTGTGCTTTACCAAGATCACAAATTAAATCTTGAACATTAACATCTGAAATTGCCAGGTTCTTTGGTATACCTGACTCATGTAAAATTAACCTCATAAAATAACTTGGAAAAACACCTAATAAAATAACAACATAAAAAGATGCAAAAAAAGGTTGTCCTTTCACTCATTTAATGGATAGTGTATTAAACATTAGGAAATACTATTAAGACTCTGAAAAGAAGTCCTTTGCCTGTCATTTTTGGTATCATTTATAAAAAATCAAGGAATACAGGAACTCAGGCTTTTATAATTACTTGTCCATTACACTTTACACTCTCACAATAAGCAAATAAGTAAATAAACAAATGTAATCTATTGCTTCATACCTTCCCGCCTCTGTCTATGGTAATACCCTGCCTGAAACAAAACCTTCAAGTGTAGGAAATCTTCTCTATTTCCCTCACATTTGCTTTCTCAGTGTTCTCATGACCTGTAGTACATACTTCCATTAGAATACTCAGAATACTGTATTATAATTGTATATTAATATATGCTTCCCAACTATGCCCTGGCAGGAATCATGCTTTTTTACATAGTTTTGAAGTGTTATCTCCTTTTCCAGGCCCTAGTACATGTCTGCTAACTTCCTTAAATATAGTACCAGGTAAAGGCATCTCTTACCTAATTCTGTATTTGTGTCATAGCTGTTTCCAGTAAAGTTCTTTCTCACTACTACACTTTGATATGAGGTCATTTCTCACCTCTGGGCTTTACCATACCAAACTATAACCACATTTAGTCAAACATTTACATCTTTGCTAATTTCCAGTTAGCCCTTATCCATATGTTCCCCTTTCGCAAACCTCTTGGATTAGATCAGTAAGGAATGGCTGCTGGCAGCTGTTGGCCATTCAATTTTGCTACCACTAAAGCACGTGAATATTTCATTGTTTAGGCACTGAAGAAACTTTCAGCAAACATTTACTCTGGGTTCTTGGATTAGAAGAACATTTGTGGTAGACAAAGGTAAATAATAAACCACAATGCTACTCAACCAGTGACCTGAAAGCCTTTTGACATCTGACTCTATTGCTTACTAAATCACTGTACATATAAACAAAGCTCCAACCCTCTGTTTCTACTACAAATTATATTTCTAAAACATAGTTCTTCAGTTATTTGGTTTATTTATAATAAGATCAAGTAAGGCACAATAGTTCAATTGCTTGCATACTAACATAAAAAGTATCAGAATATAAATTCATCTATTACTGACATACTAAATACAGCTGGATATGTGACTTGCTACAAGCTGTTACAACTGGTTTCCTCCTATATAAGCTTATTATACAAATTTCAACTATAACAGAGTAATATCCATGAATATTCAGTTCTGTGTGCCAGAAACAAAAACAAATTCAATATATTCAAAGGCACTTGCTGAATGCCTTGTACAGTCAGCCACAATGCTGGGCACCTGGAAGAGGATGAAAAAGAGCCATCACTGCTCTTCAGCAATTCAAGATCTAGTGGGAGAAACCAATATAAACAGGCAATAAACAATACACAGTCAGCTCACTGAAGACAGGGATGGAGTGCTACTCATCAGCCCCTTCCCTGACATGTTGAATGGCTGATATAGTGTATAACACATTGAAAGAATAAACCAATCAATTGATCAAATTGCAATAATTGCTCTAATAAGCGCAAAAGGGTGCCATGGAAGAAGAAAATAATTCCAACTTGGTGGATATCACAAAGCCTCATGGAGCGGAGGGCTTGAGAAAGCCCTGAAGAGTAAGTTCAGTTTGGGCAAGTTGAGATGAGATGGGGAACTTTGGAGAAAAAGGGAACTCTTCCTCACTAAAACAACAGAGCCCAACAATATCATCTCAGTCTCACTCTCCCCTGGATGGAGTTCATTCACTTTGATAGTGACTGTCACCATCTCACTGTCACTAAAAGGCATATTGCTTTCCTCATCAAAATTAAATAAGCACTTGGTAAATATTTATTCAGTGAATGAACCAGCCTAGTGGGAGTGGGGAGAACAACAACAAAACCTTCCTTTGGTTTTCTTCAGTACAGCTGCTGACATTAAAAAAAAAAAAAAAGTAACATGCTAAGATTTAAAAAAAACTAAGCAGAAGATATTGTAAATTAATTTAATTTAATAAAAAGTCCTACTTACACAGTTTCCAAATATATCTTCATATAGTTAGTTGGAGTTGCATCGGGCCATTCTAATTCCTAATATGACTACATTCTAAACCCAAAGGATCTCTACAATTTCCGAAGCTAACTACCCCCTACTTCCTAAGGCTGCTTTGGTGCAAAGTGACTATTGGATGATACACAATGCAAGAGCTAACTGGAATATTTTGTCAAGACTTAGAACATGCTCCTTCCACTCAATTCCTATCTTTAGCTATCTGGCAAGACTATTTAGAACTGACAGACTCAATGGCCCTCCCTAACCTCCCCTAATCAAGTTCAGAAAAGGCCTTTTCCCACTGGAGGTCTAAAAGAATAACAGCACTTCATAAAAATAAAAAATAAAAAAGAAAAGTAACCAAATAATTGCACAATTCATACCTTCACTGAAGACTTAAAGACATTCTAGTTCATACTACTTCAGGCAGCATCACACTTAGAGATTCTTTTTACATCATTTCTAACTTATCTACCCTTAAAAAGTCAGGAAAGGAAAATACTTTCCCAACTGAGAAATTCACCAAGGGAATGACACCCTCTTATCTAACTTCATATTGTTAAAATTGTAGCCCTTTAATAATAAAGTGAAACTCAATATTTTGCAGGAAAAACAGTAGAGTAATATTTTAAGCACTGTAAAAAATTAAATGTGAGAAAAATACTTTGGCACTTAGCAGTATTTTCATCTCTGGGGAAATGTTAAATCCAGGAACCTGATAAATGGATTTCATTGTGTCACATTTTAATAACATTATGTAACTTTTACAAGATAAGTTTCCTTTTTTATTTTTACTGCTGCTACCAATATTTTTCTCTCATAGCTCCCTAATGCTATCGTCATCTCATTTTATTTCTTTCTTTTTACTATTTGGTGAAATCTTTCTTTCTATAGATTGAGTTTTTTAGAGAGAGGGCAAGCGACATCAACTCATGCTACACTTTAGTTGTTCATTGATTGTTTCTCGTATGTGCCTTAACCAGGCAAACTTGGTGTTTCGAACCAGCAACCTCAACGTTCTAGGTCAATGTTCTATCCACTGCACCACCATACATCCGGGTCATTTTATTTCTTTCTCTTGCCCTTTTTCTTTTATTATCACCTTCTAATTTTCAACCATAACAAAAGAGTATTTAATTTTCAGCCATAACTTTCAGCCATAACAAAAGAGTATTTCTATATTGACTATGTGTAAGAATTTTTACACCTAATCCAAAAACAAAGATACATTAAAGAAGCAATTCTCAAAATATTTTTTCATACTGCTTTTAAAAAGATATAATATATGGGAAGTGCTTGGTTAAATAAAGGGAAAGAAGTCTCTCTGGTTCTCCCCTCATTTATGTATGTATGTATATGTATGTATGTATGTATGTATGTATGTATGTATTTATTAATCTTGGACTTCTGAGAACTTTCACAATATGCCAAATGAATCTCCAAAAAAGAGACAGTGTGTACACTTCTAAATTTATTTAACCATAGAATTTTTCCTCCTCAGTGACTCAAAAAGAATCTACTTTTTTTTTTTTTTTTTTTTTGTATTTTTCTGAAGCTGGAAACGGGGAGGCAGTCAGACAGACTCCCGCATGCGCCCGACTGGGATCCACCCAGCACGCCCACCAGAGGGCGATGCTCTGCCCATCGGGGGTCGCTCTGTCACGATCAGAGCCACTCTAGCGCCTGGAGGCCAAGGAGTCATCCGCAGCGCCCCGGCCATCTTTTGCTCCAATGGAGCCTCGGCTACGGAAGGGGAAGAGAGAGACGGAGAGGAAGGAGAGGGGGAGGGATGGAGAAGCAGATGGGCGCCTCTCCTGTGTGCCCTGGCCGGGAATCGAACCCAGGATTCCTGCATGCCAGGCCGACGCTCTACCACTGAGCCAACCGGCCAGGGCAAAGGGAATCTACTTTTAGGAATTGATTTCCTAAATTTAAAATAAACTAAGGAAAAATTAATATGGGTATAATATAATCAAAAGGTCTGTATAGTAAAGTATTTTTAAAAGGAGGACACTATGACATAAGGCAAAAAAAAAAAAAATTTTTTTTAAAGGCTGACAGTAGCACTCTATTATTAAGAATCCAACTGTGAAAACTAATCTAATTGGTGGTGATTATGTAGGAAATGCACACTTATCTTCCAAAAGTATTTAAGAAGAAATCAAGCTATGAATGGCAATATTATAACATAAAAATAATAAGTAAAATCTGAATGCTGAATCCTTTTTAAATTATTTTACTTTACTTTTCAAAATCACTATAATAAAAATGAAAGGATAAGTAGTGAGAAAGTCTATTCTATAGAAATATATACATGGTGGTTATTAACCTAGGCAACTTCTACATATAGTTCCATGCTTAATTCACATCACCTCCTCCTTCTTTCTCCTGCTTTTCATTGTTCCCACAGCACCATGGATGTGGTACCATTGTTATCATATTGTATCACAAAAATTTATTTTCTCATCTGAATTCCTGTCTAGACTGTAAGCTCCTTGAGAATGTGGCTCATATTATATCTAAATCTGTACCCCCAAGGTCTAACACTTCATAAATTATTAGCATACATATAGTTAGTAAATTAGTTGGTTCCCGCAAATTTAGTAATGACTAACTTACTCAGGAAACATTCATAAGGATAAACTAACTATCCCAAATTTTGAAATGAGTCATCATTAAGCATTACTTGTTTTTCCTCCTCGTTACAATATAGTCAGCACTTGACACATGCTAGACACTCAATAAATACACTTTGAAATGCTTATTCAATCAATTAATCCAAATTCTACCCTAAGTTTAGGCCTTAGTAAAAGGGCCAAGACACTTGAAAATCAAAGAACCCTGTGTCAGTCACTTGTGGCTTTTGCATCTCACTAACTCTAACTGATCTGCCTTAAAAACAGCTTTACTCAGCACGGCTTCTGACGGATTGCTGCTGAGTACTGTACCTGACATCAGGAAAGACAGAAATTTTAGCACTAAGACACCAGCCTCAACTCACTGAAACCTAAAGGAATTCCTATATAATGTGAAGAAATAGGTGCTAATTGAAAAACTCAGAATATTCTATTTCAAGTCACCCCAGCATCTCTGAAGGCTGAAATAATTTATTTTTGTGGACAATCACAGCCTAACAAAGAGTTAACTTGCAATTCGTAGCACCTTTGTCACCTGTGTAGACATATGTCCATCATTTATTGTTCAATATTCTTTCCTAACTATAATATTCTGATGTAAACCCATTCTTCCCCTTCCAATTTTGTCTTCATACAAGTTACCTTTCCCAAATGGTATAATTAAATACTTAAAAATAAAAAAGTAGTCAGATTTCTGTCATAAAAATACCCAGAGACACAGATTCCTTTTAAGCCATAGCAATTACCCATCAGCCTAAAGGCCATCTAAATTTTAAAACCTCCAGGGAATTCTATGACAGGAGACTGCTCCAAGTATGAGTTAAAGGCTCTTTTCACCAACCAGACTATGACTTCTAGGGAATTTATTCTCCTAGTAAAGATGTACTTTCTTTTACAATTTGCTTAGAATGGACATGTAAGTTTTCTTCAACAAGGGCTCTGGAATATCGTGTTTTTTTTAATGAAGACTGCATTTAACAGAGATTCAAACAGAAGCTTGAATTAAAGGGGTAATTTCAGATGCAGTGAAAAGCTGTAATGTCCATTCAAAATAATAAAGGCACACAGCATTAATCTCCTAAAAAAGATTCAAATGCTGTGAGTAGAGCAATTCTGTTTCTTAGTAGGAACAAATTAAGATGATTTCCCTTACAGAAATTGCCATAATTACAAGTAATTATCTTGTACTCTCTAAATTTACCACTATAGCATATTCTGCAAATATCATTCCCTTCAAATACTTTATTTGGAAATACAGGAGAGATTGTTGCTTTGTGAATTGTGCTACAGACCTCAAAGTGATTGTTTAACAGTCCTACATAATATGTATAGTAAAGAGATAACATTCTGAAGTTGGAAGTGCTTGGAATTACAAATTTATGATATTTTTATCATCAGGTAACTAATTCTATCCAAAGGAGTACAAATGAGAATGGCAAACATTCAAAGATAAACTTGGGTCAGATGTAGACTTATTCATGGAACAATGAGGAGATTCATTCTGATAGGCATAGGGCAATCAGAAAAAAACATGTAAACAGCTGCTGTAGTATTTATAAAATCCTTGCATAGCCAAAAACATCCCATCACTTGCAACCTTCTCATTTTTTCATTTTCCTTTAATAAGAAAGTGTGAGAAAAAACAGTTACTTACCAAGCATTTAGAGGAGAATAAATAACTGAAAACCCTAATTTCACCATCTTTGGGGCCAATTACCATCTGGATTTTAGCTGGCATTTGAAGTCTATTCTCTGGCCAAATTGGGATTCCTTACCATGTTGTAAAAACATGCTCAGAGCCTCCATTACCCTATATAATTCTCATTGCCTGGAATGGCCTCCCTGTCTCCATCTGGTAAAAATGAGACCACCAAGTCTAGCTGAAATGCCACTCCATCATGTAGACTCTTTTGGTCTGTTAATTCTTATCCCAGTTTCAAATTCTTATTCTTCCACCAGCTCAGCTGTGAGCTCCCCTTTTACTCACTCTCTCTGGTGATACTTAACATATACCACCTCACATTTCAGGTATTTATCTTGTCTTATCCTCCCTTCTAGAGGAAATATTTTATTTATATTTGCATCTCCAACAACTGTAATAAATGTTTAATAATTTAGTCATGTAAAATAAATTTGATTTTAAAGGCATTCCCTTTAAAAGTATATCATTAAAACAGCCTTTAAAATGACTACCGAGTTCATTAAGAAATCATGTATATTTTAAACTCAACAAATACCTGGTTCTATTTAACCAAAATTTGTATGTTTTATATTAGTGTTTAAAACTGATCCATGGTGAGATATTATAACCTCTGTGTCTATCAATCTTCCCTGGTTTATTTGGTCAGTATAAATGTTAATTGGATTTGCACATGTAATTATACATAGTCAACAACCTATATTTTAAGATCCTTCCCTTAACTGGTATCTCTTTTTTTGTTGTTGTTTGTTTTCGTTTTGTTTTGTTTTTTTAGCGAGAGAGCCAGAGACAGAGAGAGGGTCAGACAGGGACAAACAGGAAGAGAGAGAGATGAGAAGCATCAATTCTTTGTTGTGGCACCTTAGTTGTTCATTGATTGCCTTCTTATATGTGCCTTGACCAGGGGGCTACAGAAGACCAAGTGAGCCCTTGCTCAAGCCAGCGACCTTGGGCTCAAGCTGGTGAGCCTTGCTCAAACCAGATGAGCCCACGCTCAAGCTGGCAACTTTGAGGTTTCGAACCTGGGTCCTCCGCATCCCAGTCTGATGCTCTATCCACTGGGCCACCACCTGGTCAGGCTTAACTGGTATTTCTTAAAGTTCGAATTTTTACACATGAATTTTAAACAAAATGATAAATAAATTTACTCACTTCTCCATATTTTATCCTATTTTAATCAACTTATAAATATCAGCAATATATTCTATAGATTTGTAATAATTTAAAAATTAGGAGATGCATTTGGGGCAAAACTAGACTTTATGTAAACACAATAAATTAAAATCAATCAAACAATTAATCAGTAAATAAATAAAATAAAAAGTAGCTTTAGAAATTTTACATATTCATTCATTTTTAATCCTGTATGATGCAATGCAAAGATATATTATGGATCCTTTTTTAAAAATAAAGTCAGAGACCCTGGCCAGTTGGCTCAGTGGTAGAGCATCAGTCTGGAGTGTGGATCTCCCAGGTTCAATTTCTAGTCAGGACACACAGGAGAAGCACCCCTCTCGTTTTTCTCTCTCTCTTCTCCTCCCCTCCTACAGCCATGGCTTGATTAGAGTGAGTTGGCCCCAGGCGCTGAGGATGGCTCCATGGCCTCCAACTCAGGCACTAAAAAATGGCTCCAGCTGCAATGGAGCAACGGCCCCAGATGGGCAGAACATCACCCCCTAGTGGGCTTGCCAGATGGATCCCGGTCGGGCACATGAAGGAGTCTGTCTCCCTGCCGAAGGCGAAGAAGGAAGAAGGAAGAAGGAAGAAGGAAGAAGAAGAAGAAGAAGAAGAAGAAGAAGAAGAAGAAGAAGAAGAAGAAGAAGAAATAACAGTTTATTGTTTTTTGGTCAGGTATTATTTAATTTTATTAATTAATTAATTAATTAATTTATGTATTTATTTTGGTGACAGAGACAGGGACAGATAGGTATAGACAGGAAGGGAGAGAGATGAGAAGCACCCATTCTTCACTGTGGCTCCTTAGTCTCCTTAGTTCAGGGGTCCCCAAACTATGGCCCGCGGGCCACATGCGGCCCCCTGAGGCCATTTATCCGGCCCCTGCCGCACTTCTGGAAGGGGCACCTCTTTCATTGGTGGTCAGTGAGAGGAGCATAGTTCCCATTTAAATACTGGTCAGTTTGTTGATTTAAATTTACTTGTTCTTTATTTTAAATATTGTATTTGTTCCCGTTTTGGTTTTTTTTACTTTAAAATAAGATATGTGCAGTGTGCATAGGGATTTGTTCATAGTTTTTTTTTATAGTCCGGCCCTCCAATGGTCTGAGGGACAGTGAACTGGCCCCCTGTGTAAAAAGTTTGGGGACCCCTGCCTTAGTTATTCATTGACTGCTTTCTCATATGTGCCTTGACGAGGGGACTACAGCAAAGTGAGTGACCCCTTCCTCAAGCCAGCAACCTTGAGCTCAAGCTAGCAACCTTGGGCTTCAAGCCAGTGATCTTTGGGCTCAAGCCAGTGACCATGGAGTCGTGTCTATAATCCCAAACTCAAGCCAGTTACCCCATGCTCAAGCTGGATGAGCCTGGGCTCAAGCCGGCAACCTCAGGGTTTCGAATTTGGGTCTTCCCTATCCCAGTCCAACATTCTACCAACTGCACCACTACCCAGTCAAGCTTACTTATTATTTTTTCATTAATATTTTAAAAATCTTTCTTATAACATAATCTAGTTTGGTGTAACTCTTTTATTGTTTTTATTTAAGTATTAAATGCATAAAATAATAATCTACCTTTCGGTATATCATTTTTTTATACTTAAAACGGTCATTAGCGCGGAGAACCAGTTGTTAAATTATTTGAATCCCACCACTGGCTACATGCTTCTTATAAAAAAGCCACTTTACTTCCTAATTTGTAAAATTAAATGTTCTTTCATATTGATATTCCAGTCTTCCAGTTTCTCTCTCTCTCTCTCTCTCCCTCCCCCTTCCTCTCTCTCTCAAATCAATAAAATAAAAAAATAAAGTACCTAGGAGTAAATTTAACCAGGGAGATGAAAGACTTATACTCAGAAAATTATAAAACATTGATAAAAAAAAATCAAGGAAGATACAAACAAGTGGAAGCATATACCATGCTCATGGTTAGGAAGAATAAACATCATTAAAATGTCTGTATTACCCAAAGCAATTTATAAATTCAATGCAATACCAATTAAAATACCAATGACATACTTCAAAGATATAGAACACATATTCCAAAAATTTATATGGAACCAAAAAAGAACATGAATAGTCTCAGCAATCTTGAAAAGGAAGAATAAAGTGGGAGGCATCATCACACTTCCTGATTTCAAGTTATACTACAAGGCCATTGTACTCAAAACAGCTTGGTACTGGCATAAGAACAGGCATATAGATCAATGGAACAGAACAGAGAACCCAGAAATAAACCCACACCTTTATGGACAACTGATATTTGACAAAGGAGGTAAGAGCATACAATGGAGTAAAGACAGCCTCTTCAACAAATGGTGTTGGGAAAATTGGCAGCTACCTGAAAAACAATGAAACTAGACTACCAACTTACATCATTCACAAAAATAAACTCAAAATGGACAAAAGACTTGAATGTAAGCCATGAAACCATAAGCATCATAGAAGAAAACAAAGGCAGTAAGCTCTCCGACATCTCTCACAGCAATATATTTGCCGATTTATCTCCACGGGCAAGTGAAATAAAAGACAGGATAAACAAATGGGACTACATCAAACTAAAAAGCTTTTGCACAGCTAAAGACAATAAGAACAGAATAAAAAGACAAACTACACAATGGGAGAACATATTCGACAATATGTCTGATAAGGGGTTAATAACCAAAATTTATAAAGAACTTGTAAAACTCAACACCAGGAAGACAAACAATCCAATCAAAAAATGGGCAAAAGAAATGAATAGACACTTCTCCAAAGAAGACATACAGATGGCCAATTGGCGTATGAAAAATGTTCAACATCACTAATCATTAGAGAAATGCAAATTAAAACCACAATGAGATATCACCTCACACCAGTCAGAATGGCGCTCATCAACAAAACAACACAGAATAAGTGCTGGCGAGGACGCAGTGAAAAGGGAACCCTCCTGCACTGCTGGTGGAAATGCAGACTGGTGCAGCCACTGTGGAAAACAGTATGGAGATTCCTCAAAAAATTAAAAATCGAACCACCTTTTAACCCAGCTATCCCAACTTTTAGGAATATACCCCAAAAACACCATAGCACTGTTTCAAAAGGAGAAATGCATCCCCATGTTTATGGCAGCATTGTTCACAATAGCAAAGATCTGGAAACAGCCCAAATGTCCGTCAGTGGACGAGTGGATTAAAAAGCTGTGATACATATATACTATGGAATACTATGGGGCCATAAAAAAAGAAGGAAATCTTACCTTTTGCAACAACATGGATGGACCTGGAAACCGTTATGTTAAGTGAAATAAGCCAAACAGAAAAAGAAAAGTATCATATGCCCTCACTCATTTGAGGAATCCAATGAACAATGTGAACTGAAGAACGGAATTGAGACAGAGGAGAGATCAAAGGGACCAGAAGAAAAGAAGACAGAGGGAAAGGGGATGATAGGATGGGATAAACCTGAAGGATAGAGGGGAGGTTGTTATGGGGAGTGGGGCAAGGGAGATGTTGAGGGGAATACGGGGGAGGGGGGTGCATTTGGGGTGACACTAGAATCTATGTAAACACAATAAATTAAAATAAATAAATAAAAATAAATTAATTAAATGTTCCTTAAGGTTCTTTTTATTTCTAAAAATAACTTAATCTCAGTATCATAAATACTATCTAGCAAAAGTCTAGGATAAAACAAAAAGGCTTGTTTAAAATAACTAATATTTGTGTTACAAAAAATAATGTTTTGGTTAATTAATATGTAACTAATTAAATTTTAAATAAATTCCATATTCCTTGGTTGTTTCTTCTCAAAGGCAATCACATATACTCCCTTGGATATGCAATTCTACCTTTCACCAAAACTTCTAACACTACCTTTTCCTTCATAGTATTTTATTGCTTGTATTTATTTAAACAAATTACTGGGAAAAAATTGCCAAGCCAGATTCATCAAAGTGAAGTCAAAGAAGGGAAAACTACAGCGGTATTTATTAAATCATTCAGTCTCTGTGACCACGCATCCTCAGATATATCTACCTCTCAGTAATCGATAGCGTAATAAATATCTCACTTATAAAAAGGTCACTTATTTAACCATCTCAACTATCTAAAACTCAGCCTCAAACCAGAAAGTAAATTAAAAAACAAAACAAAACCTCAAAGCAGTCAAAATGAAAAGCCACAATCCACACCCTAAAGTCCATATATTCTTAAGAGAAACCCTCATTCAGTGTCTACTTGCTTTCATCTCAGTCACAGCTGAGGCTCAGTTAGTGGCATATCTTACCTGCCACAGAGAGGAAACATGTATAAAACAGAATTAGGAAGAGGTAGGTGTATGACAGCAGCAGAAAGATAAAACTGTACAAAGAAAACATGGACGTACTGTATTTTTAAAGAGCAATCTGAGGTCATTCACAATAGGAACAAATAATTCCACATTCCTTACAAGCTCCTATAGTGTTGCTATACCGTATTATAGCAAAGTAGAATTATTCATGCTTGTGATAATAGTCTTGAGTAATCAGGAAAAGTTTAAATCATGCTTAGTACCTTCTGTAATATATTTTAGAAAATTTCACATTAAAAAAATGGTTGAAATTTAACAAGGGCTGATGGCTGAATTCAATTTAAATTAATTTTAAAAAAATTTAAATTAACAGGAAATTCACAAGAATACCACAGGTAAATTAAATATTAGCATAGTAATTTTCCATGGAAACCATGGTGACTATGGAATATTAAAATTTATAATTAACCCCTCAAACACGTTGTAGTCTTAATTTCAATGTTTATCACCACCATGTTTAACCCCCACAAATATTAAAAGAACCATAGTAAATGTCTATTTTTGTAGGTAAAAGATGGTCATATATCAATAATTTCTAATGGTTCAACCTAATATCTTCACCAAAATTATTAGCAATATAATAGTGTGCATTTTATCTTTTCTTTTTTCAGCCCACCCTCTGTTGGGAAAAACTAATTATTGGCTGGCTGGCTGAGGTAGAGTGTAGGCATATGGAAGTCCAGGGTTCCATTCCCAGTCAGGGCACACAGGAGACAGCTTCTCCAACCCCCTTTCGATTTCTCTCTCTCTCTTCCCCTCCTGCAGCCATGGCTCGAATGGTTCAAGCAAATTGGCCCCAGGCACTGAGGATGGCTCCATGGCCTTGCCTCAGGCGCTAAAGTGGCTCAGTTGCTGAGCAATGGAGCTACGGCCCAGCCAGGCAGAGCATCTCCTGGTAGGGCCTTGCCACGTGGATCCCGGTCAGGGTGCATGAAGGAGTCTGTGTTTGCCTCCCTGACTCTCAATAAAAAGAAAATTTTTAATTAATTATTAAGTACTAAAGACCCAAAGTCCACCAAAATAATCATGGGTCCACCCCCACTCACTATGACTCCTCAAAAACATAACAGTCTCATTTATACCTAAGAATCTCAACTTGACAAACACAGCTACAAAAGTATCTGATAAATCTGGGCTTTAATCATATAGCTTTTCATAGATACCACAATTTAGCATGATCCTGAATATGTGTCTATGCATTCCTATTATGTTTATTTATAAGTATTTTTTAAAATAAAATATGTTTGGCCTGCTTGATCAGGCAGTGGATCAGTGGATAGAGCACCGGACTGGGATGTGGAGGACCTAGGTTTGAAACCCCGAGGTTGCTGGCTTAAGTGTAGGCTCATCCGGCTTGAGTGCAGGCTCATCAACTTGAGCGCTGGATCATAGACATAACCTCATGGTTGCTGACTTGAGCCCAAAGGTCGCTGGCTTCAACCCAAAGTTATTAGCTTGAGCCCAAGGTTGCTAGCTTGAGCAAGGGGTCATTCATTCTAGGCACATATGAGAAAGCAACCAATGAACAACTAAGGTGCAGTAACAAGGAATGGATGGTTCTTATCTCTCTCCCTTCCTGTCTGTCTGTCCCTATCTGTCCCTCTCTTTATCCCTCTCTCTGTCTCTGTCACAAGAAAAAAAAAATGTTTGGCCCTGGCCAGTTGACTCAGTGGTAGAGCAGCAGCCCAGCGTGTGGATGTGTTGGGTTCAATTCCTGATCAGGGCACACAGAAGAGGCGACCATCTGTTTCTCTAGCCCCTCTCACTTCTCTCTGTCTCTCCCTCCTCTCTGTATCCTCTCTCTATCTTCCTCTCCTTCAGCCATGGCTCAATTAGAGCAAGTTGGCCCCATGTGCTGAGGATGGCTCCATAGCCTCCACCTCAGGCACTAAGAAGAGCTCGGTTGCTGAGCAATGGAGCAATGCTCCAGATGGGCAGAGCATCGCCCCCTAGCTGGCTTGCCAGGTAGATCCTGGTAAGGGCACATGAGGAAGTCTGTCTCTGCCTCCCATCCTCTCACTGAATAAAAAAATAAATAAAAATAATAAATAAATAAAATAAAATATGCTTAGCATGTTTAACAATTAGTTGTCAGAATAATGGAGTAATGATCCAGATACACATAATGGACATTCAAGATTTTCAGTAATATAAAACAAGTTGGAACTCAGTCTATTTCAGATTCAAAATACTGTATTTATTTTTTTTTTTGTATTTTTCTGAAGTTGGAAATGGGGAGGCAGTCAGACAGACTCCCGCATGTGCCCGACCAGGATCCACCCGGCATGCCCACCAGGGGGCGATGCTCTGCCCATCTGGGGCGTCGCTCTGTTGCAACTAGGGCCATTCTAGCGCCTGAGCCAGAGGCCATGGAGCCATCCCCAGCGCCCGGGCCAACTTTGCTCCAATGGAGCCTTGGCTATGGGAGGGGAAGAGAGAGACAGAGAGGAAGGAGAGGGGGAGGGGTGGAGAAGCAGATCGGTGCTTCTCCTACGTGCCCTGGCCCGGAATCAAACCCAGGACTCCTGCACACCAGGCCAACGCTCTACCACTGAGCCAACTGGCCAGGGCCTCAAAATACTGTACTTTTATTTTCCCTGTAACAAAGAACACCTACACTGGCTAAGTCAAAATATGGAATCATTTATCCATTAAAAAAAGAAACTATTTCTTATCTAATAAGTATTGTTATAACAATATAAACTACAACAAAGTTATTCCAGGATGTGCAACAAAGTTTCCTTGTGGGTTTCTTCCTTCCCTACTCCCCTCTATTATTACATTTCTAGGTTCAAATCTAGGTGTATTGCATGTCTGGGAGAATATTTATCAAAACACAATGTGTTCCCATAATGACCTACTGTCTCCCAACTCCACAGTGACCCTTTTTCAAACGTTAACTGCTAACTCAGAACTGCCTCATTATCTGTGTTTCTGTAAGTCTCAGTTCTCCAACATGATTTACATTTGTAATTCTTCCTCTTACAAATAAAATAATGCTAGAAATATGGGTACGGTCATGAACGGACATTAGCTTACCTAATCTGAAATAAGCTAGAGAAGTTTCAGTCAGTCCTTTGAGAGTCTAAACTGAGATATCTACCAGCAAAAAACTTATGTCCACCTTTGATAATTGCCATCAAATTTACTCCTTGCATCTTTTCTAGAAATACTAAGTTTATTACACAGAGTGTATAAGCTAAAGGATATAATTTTATGTCTTTCCTTTAAATACATGCTAAAAGGATAATATACTCATAATAACAAAGACAGAACACTAGCCGGTTAAATAACAGTGTGCATACTTAAAGGGCTCAATTATATAAGAATACTCCTCTTAGCTACAAAATAACTAAAAGGGGGGATTAACAAGAAAGTTCAGGACAAAAGCTTCACATCAATCTGAAAATGTCAGTTAAATGATATCATTTTTAGAGCTTTCAATAAAACTACACGGTTTTAGCACATTAGTAAAAGCAAAGCCTTAAAGCTGATAGATAATATTGTTATTATTAATGATATCATGAATTCACTGTGGAAGCTAAAGCTGACAGAGATTTCAGCTTTCTCTTGCTTCTGCTGTGTTTTCAACAGCATGTCATCACTGTAACTGACTAGCAAAATGAAGGTGGCTGCTGGGTCCCTCTCTTGAAGTCGGGCTAATTAAACTCTGTAGCCTCTCACACTGGTAGTTCTTACTGGCTAGCTTCTGAACAGTAAGGGTGCCAAATCAAATTTCCTCATCACTGACTTACTTCAGTTCTTATCAAGTCTATCAACCATTCCCAGCTTCTCAAATGTTACTGGAAGTAATTTTCTGCAGATAACCATTTCCTATCAATTCTGAAAAATCAAAAATATTTAGGGCTGAAGAGAATAAAGATTTGATCCAGTGGTTAACAACCATGGTGTTGCTGTGCTGATGTCTTATGATCACTTGTGGGCTAGGTAAAAAAAAACTATAACTTAAAAAAATTGTTTCCATTAATATGGGGGGCAGGAGGGAGAGAGAGAGAAAGAAGCATCCATCCACTTATTTCACTTAGTTGTTCCATTTAGTTGTGTACCCATTGGTTGCTTCTCTTATGTGCCCTGACTGGGAACAGAACCAACAGCTTTGGTGTGCTGGGACAACACTCCATCTACTAAACCATCCAGCCCGAACCTACAACTTTTTTCTATTGTTTTTCAATAGAAGTGAAGTTTATATAACATAAAATTAATGATTTCAAGTGTATAATTCAGTTGCATTTAGTATACAATGTACAACCACCACCTTATAACTGTGGCTTTATTCTTAATAGGTGCATAGTTAATATTATCCCTTTAATAAATTACTCTACTCATAGTCAATATAGCATTCTGAGAGGATGAGAAATAGGTAGAGATAAACTTGTAAGTTGGGCATTTCCAATAACTGATAAGACAGAGAATCTTGCCAACTGGTTGAAGATCATTGTCTATAATTGCATTATATTTTCCATCAATGTAATTCATTCCATAAATGCATTACATTTTCTCAAATGTTGACTTGTTGAGTTCCTACTCCATGCCTATCCCTCAAAACCTTACAATGGCAGAGACAGACATATATACTAACAGTTACAGGACAGGGCTATTACTGTGACCCACATAAATATGGTTGAAGGAGAGTGTGGCCAACTAGATCCAGTAATGATAAAAGAATTCACATGGAGAAGGTTGAGTTAGTTCTTAAGGCATAACCAGCGATAATAGAAAATAAGTGGGCCCTGGCCGGTTGGCTCAGTGGTAGAGCGTCGGCCTGGCGTGTGGAGGTCCCGGGTTCGATTTCCGGCCAGGGCACACAGGAGAGGCGCCCATCTGCTTCTCCACCCCTCCCCCTCTCCTTCCTCTCTGTCTCTCTCTTCCCCTCCTGCAGCTGAGGCTCCATTGGAGCAAAGATGGCCTGGGCGCTGGGGATGGCTCCATGGCCTCTGCCCCAGGCACTAGAATGGCTCTGGTCACAACAGAGCGACGCCCCGGGTTGGGCGGAGCATCGCCCCCTGGTGGGCGTGCCGGGTGGATCCCGGTTGGGCGCATGCGGGAGTCTGTCTGACTGCCTCCCCGTTTCCAGCTTCAGAAAAATACAAAAAAAAAAAAAAAAAAAAAAAAGAAGAAAAAAAAGAAAATAAGTGGAATATGAGGATAAGCCATTATAGGCAAAGGAAGGAGTACGTGTAAATGAACAAAAACCTGGTGAGCATTATTCAACTAGATTATAGGGTACAATCATACTAACAGGAAACACATAATAAGCACATTTATGTGCCAGGCACTCCTTGTAAGCATTTTACAACATATCCTCAAAGTCACAATAAGAACTAGGTGCCATTCACATTAAATAGACAAGACATCTTAAGTACAGACAGGTTAAATAACTTGGCTACACAGCTAAGAAGAGGCTGAGCTGGCAGTCCTGCTCCAAAGCCCATCCTCTCCATCATTATATAACCTACACAACATTCTTTTTCTTCTTCTCTTTAATAAAGCTACTCATTTAAGGCAAGACTTTTTATGATGGAAACTACAGTACACCACAGCATACTAAAGGGGAACAAATGACTTACATGAGAGGGCACCACTAAGAACCCCTTATGGCCTCTAAACAAATGAGGACACAAGCGGTAAACTATCTGAAAAGATTAGTGCAACTTAACTTATTGTTTATTCTTTTAGATTTGAAAATACATAAAAACAGAAGCTCCCATATTTTCTTCACAACCCAGTAATTTTTTTGCACATCCTCTAAGGTGGGCTTACCCCAGTTTGGAGACCTCTACTAGCCAATGGAGAGATATGGCAGGACTTTAAGAAGGTGATCAATGTGAACAGGTGTTTGTGTGTGTGTGTTTATCACTTTAAAAGGAATAAGAAGGAAAAAACAGAGAAAAAAAGAGATGGGGTAGGGAGGAGAGATAAAAAAAAAAATCATTAGGGTGCTATTTGCAATAGATCCAGCAAGTGATAATGAGGAGCTAAACTATAACAGTGGGGACTCAAATGTAAAAGATTAAATTACATGCCCAAGGACACAAGTCATGGGAACTGTCAGAACCAAAACCTGGGTCTCTAGTTGCACTGATCTGGGCATGGTATATAGAATAGATTTGCAGAAAGACTGTTATCATGGAATTTCTAAGACTTCTCTTTAAAGCTACTTTTGTCCACAGTGCTTGATTGTTTTTAGGCCTAATTCTATACTATTAAACGAACTGTGGCCCAAAGCAAATAATTTAATAATATCAACTAGAACAGCATTCAGGCAAGTAACTAAGTAATTTAGTAGGGCTGCACTAAAATTTGAGACTTAGGCTTCCTAATCCAGAAAGAAAATACTTTATTACAGAGAAAGTGAAGGGATTTGAAATGAACTCTTTTGTAAAAGTAATAAGCTATTCCAAGACACAAATTTATAGGATGAAATCCTTACAAGTGAGCTTCCAAACAAGCTTTTTAAATGAAGCTCCATCAGAGAAGTCATTCAAAAAGCCAGATTCACATTATTATATTAATGTGACAAGTATAACAAGGTAAATACATCATATGATTCTAAAATGACATAATTAATATAGCTTATGTGACACATTCCTATTAATGATCTTTTATTATGTGTGAACAGTAAAATAACATTAGATAAGCAATGAAAAAAAAATCCAATGAGCAGCAGCTTTCCTGAAAATTTTGACTGAAGTCTTACTTACACAGTGTTATCTGATACTAATCCTTGGATTTTAAAGAGCAGAAATCAATCAATTCAGAATTGTAAACAAACATGTTCCTATGAGATGAGCATTTTAATTACTATCATTTCTGCAAATACAAGATAATGTGCTGCATGATAGCCTCTTAATGTAGAAACAGAGGAAAGTATGTTTTTCCAGGCCAATAAGGTTATGTTAAAAGGATCATGACACGGATCAAGAGCCTGGTCCATGGAGCCTGATGGTAGTTCTTAACAATGACTGCCATGGACACTTTGTGGAAAGTGTACCTATCCCCTTACTCCCTGATGTTATCTACAAAATATTAAAAATGAATGCCTAAATATTCTGCTTTCTTTAATAACCTATTACAGTCTAATATCTATGAATCAACTGAAATATTTTGAACCTTTTTACATTTAAAGTTCACCTCTTAGAATAAAGTCTAAAAATATGTTTTACAAAATAATAGTTCTTATTTATTTTTATATCAAATAAATATTTATGGAGCAACTATATTATCTTTGGCACAAAAGCAGAGGTGTGAGGCCTGACCACTGGTTGCACAGTGGAGTGAACATCAACCTGGATTGCTGAGGTCCCAAGTTCGAAACCCTGAGGTCGCTGGCTTGAGCACGGGATCATCGGTTTGAGTGCAGGTTTACCAGTTTAAGTGCAGGGTTCCTGGCATGAGCGTGGGATCATAGACATGACCCCATGGTCGCAACCTTGAAGCCCATGGTCACTGGCTGGAGCAAGGGATCACTGGTTCAGCTGGGACCCCCTCTCCCCAGTCAAGGCACATATGAGAAAGCAATCAATGAACAACTAAAGTGCCACAACTACAAGTTGATACTTCTCATATCTATTCCTCTCCTCTCTCTCTCCCTCTTGCTTAAAAAAAAGTGTGAGATATGGTTCCTATTCTCAAAGAGCTTAAAGTACAATATAATTAAGAGGCAGGATATGCACACAAAGAGATAAAAGTATACACATAAAGAGATTTTTTAAAAGGACACTATCAATAAAAGACCATCAGCCTAAAAGATCATAGATTCTAAATGCTCCAAGAATTCAGAGGTAAATAAAAATCATTGTGTTTCTTCAAGAATTAGAAGAGAGAAGAAGAGTGTCTTGGTTCTGGTATCCAGAAATGAGGAAGCAAAGCTATAGCAAACCTTTAGATATTGGGGTCATCTCAGCTCTCAGACTTTGTCTTTCTTGGATAAAGAACTCTGGTCATCAAAATTTCCAAATACAATGGTGAAGAACACATATCTTGAAATAAATAAGGCCTAGTCTAATCTTAGCTCTGATGCTGCCATGCTGTGGGACTCTGAGTAAGTCATTTCACCTCTCTAAATCTCTTTACTTATCTGCTAAATGCAAATTATAACACATACCACTTCATTAGACAAGAAGTAAATGAATGCATATAGAGCAGTGATGCCTAGCATAGAGCAGGTGCATAGAAAATGGTACCTGTTACGATGCAATCACAACTGCACAGAATCTTGCTATTAGGGGAATTTAGGGCTTTTGGTGGGAGGCTTACTGTGCTCTAGAAGACCAGGTCCTAAACTCCTCACTGGTCCTGAAGGTAGAATGCAACTCATCATGTTCTGGAGGTTTCTTTGTGAAAAGGTAGCAGACTCTAATTGAATCCTCCAGAGCCCACATCCTGAATTTTAGTATTTCATTTAACCCAGCAAGTAAGCAGAGAAAATCATAGTGAAGAGTTCCCCTTCAATCATGTACCCCAGCTGAGAAATCAGTTAGAAACAAAGAAACCCAGAACCTATCGTCATTCTCTTACAGTGAGACCAGAATTAACAAAAGCAAGCACTGATAGAGGCTGATGAGGCACCATGAGAGCACGTTACCAACCAATCCTAGTCATGATGGCCAGCTATAAACAAATGTTGCTTAGGGCAGCATTCTGTGGATGATGCTCCTAGCTTTGTTAAAATCACATTATTGCAGTATCATTTTTCATCTGTAGTGTAAATGCTTTTTATGAAACAGTTTGGCAAAACACATGGCATGTGACTGTACCACTACAAATGTGTTAACAGACCTAACCCCAAACCATGGCAATGATCTGATTGTGTGAGTATTCTTCCAAAAGTAAGAAAAAAAAAACAACTAATCTTTGTAAAGGCTTACTTTGGTGCCCTACCAGAGTTTAATATTGAGTTTCTTCCAAGGAAGCTTCCATTTCCAATGTAGAAGCAAGAATTGTTCTCAAGGCGCCACCAAATAATCATACAGTATTTGATGTCTCAGCTTATTTTTAATCTTCTATGAACTCTGCAGAATTATATCTGGATCCTTATAACATGATGATTTGGGATTATGAACACAGTGAATAAACACAACCTTCTGGTACAGCAATTTAAGCATAAGAGAGTGAGTAAATACTACAGAGTGAATCCTAACACTTGAAACAGAATCTTCCAGAGTCCAGAAATCCACCTGACTGCCAAGAATAATACTTCCGTGGTTCAAGCAATGCTAGTACCCAGAGGGGTTTCCACAGACATAACCACATGAGTTACTGCATATTGGGTAAAATAGAAAAAACAGACATTTATGAATGTATAGTGTGCAGACATCTTAAAAGTACTCACAGATATGCAATTTACAAATATAAAAGAAATATCGGGGATAGGGGAACCTTCAGGAATACACAGCATCTGTTTAAACTGCTTAATTATATGGTTTTGTCTATGGGTTTTCCTCATCCTTACCCTGATTTTTTATGGGGATCTGGGGTAAAGATACATGGATCTCTTAACTAAAATAAATGAAAACAATCTCACTGAAAGAAGCTCCATGATGAGAACTAATTCAGACTTTGGGATGAGGCAGAAATGACTTAGTGTCAGAGATCAAAATTTTATCAATTAGATATCAAATAAAACCTTTCATTCTATTCAGCAGGATATACTGAAGCAGGGTTTGATTCCCCAGCAATAAAACAAATGCACAGTATCTTCTCACGCATTTCACACATGATTTCTATTTCAGCTCTGATGTAAAACATGGTATCACACATTATGCCACAAAGAAAGAGTCAGTTTAGCTAGTTCAAGTAAAACACCAGGCAGCTGCTAACAGAGACAGGTCATGGCTGGGGAAGGGCACAGCACATTCAGTTCGCTATGTTTTCCCTCAGAAGAATGTCAATAAAAACCACGGCCAACTGAGGTAAGGGGGGTTGGGGGGAAACGGGAGGTCCTGCTATGCAGTGAACCACTGGGTTCATCTAACAGCGCCAGTCAGACAAGTTAGCAAAAAGGAGCCCTAGCCAAACCTACAGACGCCAACAACTTGAAGAAAGCTGTCTTTCTCCCTGTACGTCCTGGTGTAGGGACCAGTCCCACATTTAGAAACGTTATTTCTGGGACCAATAGCAATTTATTTTGATAGACCCACTGGATTTTTTTTTCTTTAGTTCTCAACAAAGGAGCCATATTAGGAAATAATCTTGCAAAAAGCAAGTGCTCCCTCCCCCTCTTCCCCACGATCGATGCACACACACCCGTGCATGCTGACACGCACAGACACACAGCCGTGCACAATGGCAGGCTCACTCGCGCGGGTCCACACGATCATCCGAGAGCCCCACAACCAGAAGGCCCTCCTGGGCTGGGCCCCAGGCTATCGGGCAGGAGGGCCCCCGCAGCCCGATTGCCCGGAACTAGCTGCTGGGCGGTTTGTCCTGGGGATGCTCGCCCCCAAGCGGGGCCCTGGGGAAGCGGCTTCCAGACTCGAAGCCTATTAACCCCTTGAGGAAGTAGATGCTACACCACCACCCACCTGCGGGGACACTGGAATGTGTTGGGGGGCTACAGCCCCAAATGGCTCTCAGAGAATGGGACATCACCAAGTTCTTGGACCCTGGCAGCTTTTGGTTGGTTCCTGCAAAGGTAATCATGTCCCTGACTCCACAGGGCTTCTAAAACCAACGGGTGTTTCCGAGCTGTCACCCCTGAGACTCAGTTCAGACATACCAAGAAGGAAAAACTTAAGTGGGCAGTGGACACAGACTAGACTTCGTAATTTGTCCCTAAGGGAGTGGCGCAAATCCCTAAGGGTACAGAGCTGCTTGAACCAGCCAGCCCTGCAACTACAGAAGGGGTGGGGGGACCCAAGGGCCACCACTCCCTGTCACCCTTCCCTGAGTAAAGCATCAGGGGCCCTTCCCCACTCCGGGACACTTACCTTCTTCCGGGGCTGCCATTTCATCATATTTGTACAGCCGATACGTGGAACATCAAGATGCTGGCTTGGGGCTGGGGGCAGATGCAGGGCAGCAACGACTGCAAGTCATGCTGCCTCCCTCCCACCCCCTAATTCTTTCCCATATTCACTGCGAAGGGAAAAAGCCTAGGAGAGTTCAGTCTTTTCGCCTTCAGTTCAATGAAAAGTATCCCCAAACCACGAACACACTTCCCACTGGGCTAGGAAGTCCCAGCAGCCAGTGTACTTCTGCCAGAGCAGGGCATTTTCTACCCCCGGCCAGCGCCTGCAAAAGGAGCCTGTGGCAGGGGGTCTCCCAGCTGCTGCAGAGACCCTTCCTCAGAGAAGAGCTTGAGAACACGAGCTGCTGCAGAAACCCAGCCCGGCTTCTGCCATCCAAACCCCTTTTGGCGAATTTTCCTCTTCGCAAAAAAAAAAAAAAAAAAAAAAAAAAGATTAGACCAAGCAATCAAACCCTCACGCGCAGCCTGGAGCAATTCCCAAAATTCTGGGTGTATTTCTCGTTTGTAAAATTTAGCAGAGAAAATTCCAAAGATCTGTAATCAGAGCTTCTTTACGTTGTTTTCTCTTCCTTCTTGGATAACTTAGGAAAAGGATCTGCCCTTCCCCAAATGCCTACCTTCCCTAAACACAGTAAATAGGAAAACTTGGTTTGTGTGTTTAGATTTTTTTTTTTAATTCCCAAGAACCTTAGTGGGGAAAGGCTGGAAGGAAATCCTGCAAGAACCCAACTCCACAGCTCAGTCTCCACTAATGACTTCCTTCCCTTCAGTACGAGCACAGCCTGCCCAGCTCCAGCCACACAGAGCAAACGGTTTCTGGGTCTTAGTGCCACGACATCTGCTCCAAAGCAAAAAGTAAAACATATATTTCAGGGTACCCAATAGCTCCTAAGGAATCAGAGCCAGAAGAGACTCTGTAAAATCTATTTCAAAAGATGTACTTAGATCTGTGAGTTATATTGAAAGAAAAAAGAAATAGAAAAGGCCTCTAGACCAAAAGGCTATAAAATCTTAACCTGTGATTTTAAGAAAAAAAGACTTGAAATATCTGACAAAAAAAATTAATAAAAAAAAGACACTGCTTCTCTAAATTTAGCACTATTTCTTACTATAAAAAATATTGCTATAGAGGTCGTTTTATCATCTTCTGTAAGATGTTTCTATCCTATTTAAGGAGATACATCTCTAAATACAAAATATTATGCACTTCTATTATTTGTTATCCAACATGTCTATCAACTCCTATTGCACCATGAGACTATTTTGATAGCTGAGACTATAAAGAGTAGTGTAAGCTACTAGAATACTAACTGGTATATATAATAATAGTAACTGGGGTATGATGAGTCCAATATTCATACAATGTTTCATTCATTATTTTTAGAATTCTATATGCATTAGCAGGATTGACTGATGTGGGTGATTATATACAGACTGGACAGTAACTATATTAATAATGTCATTAAAATAGTCAAAACAAAAAAAACATAGTCAAAACAGTTAACTGAAACAGATTACTTTTTTCTGAAACCAATTAGTTTTGATATCTTTTCTAAGCCTAAGAGGCTGAAATTCAATGGGAAAAGTATTATCTTTTTAATAATAATAACAATTATATTTGAATGAATAGCTACTATTATTTCTGAAGCCCCTACTCTATGTCAGGACCTGTACTTACAATCATCTCACAGCTCTGAAAGGAAGGTCTCATTCCATGGTCTTCCTTGCAGCACTGTGAGGAATGTCCTCATTTTCCAGATGAGGACATTTTCTAGAAGAGGTCCTCATTTTCAGAGGGGTCACTTGCTCAACCAAGACAATAATACATAAAAGGTGATGAGGCTGGAATACAGAACCATGATGAACTGACTCCAGAGCCTAAGCCCTTTCCATGATGTGCATCATAGCTACATGCCAACCTTACCTCTCATTTTGATAAAACTATTAAGTGTCTATGACTTAAGCACCTATTATTTGCCAGCCCCTGTTCCAGGCAGCAGAAATGAGTAATAGGCTGTCCATGCTCTTGCAATTACATACTGCAGGCAGCAGTCACAAATAACACCAATAATCTGTATGTGTTCTGACCTACCCAAATCATTCTGTACAGCTTAATTTGGATATCCTACTAGCATGGGAAGTTCAATAAATTCCAAACCACATTCATCATCTATCCCAAAACTGGTTTATCTTTCCAACTTTCCTTTTTTCTGTTCATAGCACTGTTACTCTTCCAGGATCACAAACTAAAACCTTATCATTGTTCCTTATATCTATTACATCACCAAGTCCTTCCACTTCTTTCTTAGACATTGCTTTTAAATTCCTATTGCTGTCATTTGAGGCAAGAGCCTCACAAAACAAACATATACCAAGTACCAACGAGGTGCAAAGCATCATGTAGGATGAAGACTAAGTCCTATACTAGAGGAAGTTAAAAAGAAGTTAGGACAACACAGAAAACCTATAAGAAAACAACCAGGTATGCCTTAGTCAGTTAAGCAACACATGAGTTATATGGTCAATAAGTGTTCCAGGAGTTAGAATGAGAAATTACTGTAAACAGAGATGGTCAAAGAAGGTTTCACAAAAATATCTGAATTAAAACTTCAGAGATGATGCAACTCATTCTAGAGTTAAGGCCAAGAAACCATGGCCAGTAATGCTCAGCAGGATCTATATCCCACTACCTTTCAGAACTCATCTCTTACTTCCCTCTCAAACCGTATAATAATAGCCACCTCACTGTCCCTTGAATATGTCAAGAATATATTTATTGCATCATCTGCCTGAGTCACTCACTATTCCTCTCAATACCTTCTTGACTCCCCCAACTCCTTCAGGAATGTGTTTAAATATAAGAAAGGCTGCCTCTCGGCATTCCTTCTAAAATAACACCAGAACTCACACAGTTACTTTCTATCTTCCTTACTCTGCTACATTTTACATCAATCCCTTGTGATATATATTTTATTTATTTAATGTCTTATTCATCCCACAAACACATAAATTCCAAGGAAGCAAGAACTTTCCTCTGTTATAATACCAACACTCAGTAAATAGTGCCTGACACAATAAGTAATCAATAAATATTTGTTGAATGAAACAATGAAAGACAAAAAGGATAATAGAGTAAGCAAGGGAGGCAAGCATATGTAAGACATATTCAAGATACAAATTATTAACCTACCTAAAATTTAAGACTTAAGTATAAGAATGTTAAAGGTAAAGACCTTGTCTTGTTCAGCTTTATAATCCCCAGGGCTCAGAATAGTGCCTGGCATAGCAGAGGTACTCAATATTTAGGGATAAAAGAATGGGGAGTGGGGGGGGGGGTAGAGAATGAATGGTGAATGAGTGAAATTCCATTCCATTCCATATATAAAGTAAAAGATGTTTTTGCAAGGTATGTTGGAAGCAAATGGTAGGGAACACTGGAAAGCAAAAAAATTTGGATTTTATCCAGAATACAGAGCACTGAAAGTATTCAACAGTAGGCAATGGGCATGGTGGAGACAGCATTTTTAAGCAATCTAACATATAACAAAATATTAACTATGACTTTATGAGGCTGTTTTACATAAGTCTTTAGATTATTAAAACTATTTATATGTTTAAATGCTTATTATGACCATTTGACAGATACAAAACAAATTCAGAGAGGTTAAGTGGCCTGTTCCATGCCTCCTGGAGAGCCAATGGCATGGAAGGGCAAAAACCCAGGGTTTATAAACTAATGCCTGAATGACAACAGGAACCTAAAATCACTTACAGGTCAGGAGAAACGGTTCTACTTTCTACTCTGCCTCTCTGACTTGCTATATAAGAAAACTTTTCAGGATGGCAAGGCAGGTGAATGAAAAAGTGAAATTATGAGGATTGCTAACCTGGAAATATATGAATCATGCAAAAGAAGTAACAGCTAAGTAATTCTAGTCAATTAATGTCATACAGGTATATCACCTAATTTTCTATTTTCCTTTTTTTTTTTTTTTTTTTTTTTTTTTTTTTTTTTTTTTTTTTTAGTGAGAGGTGGGGAGACAGAGAGACAGACTTTCACATGTGCCCCTCAACCACGATCCACCTGGCCACCCCATGTGGAGCCGATGCTCAATGCTCGAATTAACAGAGCTATCCTCAGTGCCCAGGCCAATGCTTGAACCAATAGAGCCACTGGTTGTGAGAGGGGAAGGGGGGGGGGGGGGAAGAGGGAGAGAAGAGAAAGAGGGAAAGGGAAAGGGGGAAAAGCAGATGGTAGCATCTCATGTGTGCCCTGACCGGGGATCAAACCTGGGATGTCTGCACACTAGGCCGATGCTCTATCCACTGAGCCACCTGGCCAGGGCCTTCCAGATTCCCTAATTTTCCAGAGAAGCTAAAAATTTCCTAATTTTTAACAGCTTACTCAAAAATGTTAAAGCACCCTAACAAGCCAAACAAAACATGCCTATAGGTCTGAATTTCAGTCGGCAAGTCATAACTTATGACTGCTGATTTAGACCACTCAAGGCTTCACTTTCCCATATGTAAATTAAGGGAACTCCGTGGTTCCTGATCTGTAGGATGGTTTTCTAAAGGCATCTGTGAATCCACCCATATACATACCATGCATGGTCTGTGGGCTGAAGAGCAATCTCCCATGCTCAGATGTTATTAGACTTAATAAAAAACAAAGTTATTTAAAATGAGGGGAAAGGGGTCTATGAACAATGGGCTATATCAGGAAAGGAGACAGAAAAAAATGTATTTATGTTTCTATAGAATGACAGAATCAATCTAACACTTCAAAGTGATACAAAGCTTTAAATTGGTTTTCAATTTTTTAGGTATAGTTCCTTTGGGTCACTTCTTTGTATGACATTTCTTCCTCTGCTGTCTGGTAAGTGTTTCAGCTTTCATTTAATAGGTACCAACCACTCAACAGAAGACCATTACCTAGGAGCCTTTAAATATCAATACTATCTTAAATCACCTTTTTTTTTTTTTTTAATTTTTTTTATTTTTCTGAAGCTGGAAATGGGGAGGCAGTCAGACAGACTCCAGCATGTCTGACCGGCCAGGGCCAAATCACCTTATTTTTTTTCTTTGCGTCTTTATTTATTTTGCTTACTCCAAATTAAATCAGTAATTATACCTGAAATATTTAAGAAATTGGCCCTGGCCGGTTGGCTCAGCGGTAGAGCGTCGGCCTGGCATGCGGGGCACCCAGGTTCGATTCCCGGCCAGGGCACACAGGAGAAGCGCCCATTTGCTTCTCCACCACCCCCCCTCCTTCCTCTCTGTCTCTCTCTTCCCCTCCCGCAGCCAAGGCTCCATTGGAGCAAAGATGGCCCGGGCGCTGGGGATGGCTCCTTGGCCTCTGCCCCAGGCGCTAGAGTGGCTCTGGTCGCTGCAGAGCAACGCCCCAGAGGGGCAGAGCATCGCCCCCTGGTGGGCAGAGCGTCACCCCTGGTGGGCGTGCCAGGTGGATCCCGGTCGGGCGCATGCGGGAGTCTGTCTGACTGTCTCTCCCCATTTCCAGCTTCAGAAAAATACAAAAAAAAAAAAAAAAAAGGAAATTACCATTATACCACTATATTTTCTCCATTAGGATTATTTATATAGAGCTACCAAGCTAACACAGTTCAAAATGGTGTAATTTAGCCTTTTGTTTCAAAGATCCCATATCAAACAGTAAGAACACAATTTCTCAGATCTGTAACTACTAAAAGACATTTTTACAACTCCTTCATTTTTTAACATAGCACTTTGCAAATCACTTCCCTAAAAGCAGATACTGTAAAAGTCCATTAAAATTGTATTTTCCTCAGTAACTACTTGCCAATTCAAATCTGAATAAAAAGCAAAAAGAGGAAATGAGTGAAGAAAACAGCTTTTATTCAGCATTGTGAATTTCTTCAAGATTTCCTAAGGAATGATACGTCTGACATTGATCAGAGGGTATATGCCTGCCAAAGCCTCATTCTTACTTAGATTTACTGTGTTTTAGAATATTAAACTCAATGTGAAATAATATTTGGAAAATATATTAATTTTCCTAAAGAGCTCTACATTATTTCCAAGTATCTAAAGTAAAAGGATAACGGTAGAAACAGATTTGAGAATAAAGAAGTTTCCCTCATTAGTGATATTTCACAACTTGGATGCTTTCATAATGTTGAGGTCTTGCTTACTAAAGCCAGAAAACTAAACTTGGTACAGTAAGAATTCTGCCACACAACCCAGTTGATGCAGGACCATTCTCCCATTCCTCAGGAGGGAAACTGCTCCACAACTGTGACACAGAGAGGATCACCTCTTATCACCTCATTTTCTTCCATTACCAAGTGTGTCAGAGAGGCTGAAGCTCAATGCTTTAAATTCAATACACATTGACAGAATATTCATATACAAGGGACTATATTAGGGGATGTGAGGAGATAAAAATAAATCAGGTGATTTTTGCCCTGGAGGAGATAGCAATATGGTGGAGGTAGAAGGAGAAAACAGATATACAACTAATAAAAATAACAACAACAGCTGCTAACAACTTACTGGTCTTGCTACACCTTTGCCTCTTTAAGAGCTCAAGCTCTTAGCACAAGCTAAGTGCTAGAATGGAATAACTAATCACGCTTCTCATTAAGACTATGGAAGCTCTAAAGATTAATTAATTCTGACTGTAGTAACTAAAATGGTTTTACAAAAGAGGTGGCATTGTATACTTTCAAAAAGCAGAAAAGGGTTTGTGGAGGATTGTTCCAGATTCAAGGAACAGAGCCAAAACATGGAGGTATGAAAATGTAGGCTGCATTAGCCAGTCATCACAGATCTGAAACCTTTAATACAAGGCAACATATAGTGGAGTTAGGGTTAGAGGTCTGTGAATGCTACTGTCTTAACAAAGTTAATAATAACTATTATTTACTGAGTATGGGCCAAGCATTAAAGTATTTTATATTGTTGTTGTTGTTGTTTTGATTCTTCTTAACACCTTTATGAGTAGGAACTATTATGTTCTTGTTACAGAAGAGGAAATTAAGGTTAAAGGGTTACGTAAGTTCCCAAAGTGTCATGGCTAGACAGTAGTAGAAAGAAAATTCAACTCAGTTGGACTCCAAAGCCTTGTTCTTAACTCCTGACCTTTAATACAATGATGAGTAAACACAGGATTTCAAGCAAGGTATTGGCAAATTTATGAGTTTTATGCTAAATCAAGAAGTACTGTAAGGGATAGAAAGAACAAGAAAGACAGAAGGCCAAATAAATTTCTGTTGGAATATATCAATAAGGAAAAAAGAGGCCTTGAATTAGGACAGCAGATACAGAAAAAGACTTCCTTGGAAGATATTTTACAAGTGAAACGGGTCCTAAAAACCTATTACATAAAAGGATCAGAAAGGGAAGGATTAACGATGATTCCAAAATTTTTCATCACTTTTTAGAAAAGAACTAGCTTACTAACTGCAGTACGGATCACAGAAAGAACAGGTAGATACTGAATCCAGTTTGAAACTTAGAGAGTTAGAGTTAGTGATAAGAGATACACAGGGATGTGGAGTAGGTACATGAAGTTATGGTCCAGAGTTAAAGATATGTATCTATATAAAGAGATCAGGGGGTCATTCACATAATAACAATGTATATAAAGCTTCCAGTTAGAAAAACAAAAATTATTTCCCCCAGAGATGGAGTTTGGAACAAGAAGATAAAAGGGGGGAAGGGACAATTAAATCTTGATCAATGCCATACTTCTAAATTCAATATAATTTATAGTCTAGTTGGAATGGTGGGAGACCTACCCCATTTCCTGAGGCGGCAAATTTTTTTAGGTCAATCCATCCTGGTTCAAACCTTATATCCACCATATACTACCTATGTGACCTTGTGTTACTTCATTTTTCTTGTATCTCAATTTACAACTCTATAAAATGGAGATAATAATAGCACCTATGTAAACATGGTTGTTGAAAGGATTAAATTATATATGTAATTATACACACTCATAATCTATCCTATTACTGATGCTATGTGTTTAGTATTGTTATTGTTGTTGTTTTACTAGGCTAATCCTGATTTTTTTTCCTTTCTTCATCATACCGTGGATTTTGTGTTGATTATATTTTAAGGGCCATAAAACTGCCAAAGCTAATGTTAATGTATTTCAGTGGTATAATAATTTTTCTAATAAGACTATGGCTTCTGTTCATGACAGAGCAACTGGAACCAGGCTTACTCTCCTGGCACAACTAGAAAACTGCATAAAATATGGCAAAAATACTGTTTTCATACCGTGTCAGACAGCAGGCAGCACAGCGCTATATAAACCTTAATGGAAACAACACAAATGAGGTGAGTCCTATGACCACCCTGGCTCTCTGCCTGGAAACATTTTCTGGACCCCAGAGAGCAGGAAGGGGATCCCAAACAGAGAACAATGATCTGGCTGAGTTGAGGAGACAGAGGTCAAAGTCTGGAGGACAATGTAGCTGGCACATTCAGAATAAAGAAATGAAGAAGATGAACTCTAAGGGGGCTATTCAGATAAGGTGGTCCAAAAATCAACACAGGGGTCTCCTTGAGTTTAGCTGAATAGGAAGGTGCCCAACATAGGGTGGAACTTCACAAGATCAGGCAAAGGGAAGCTCTAAGCTGAACAGCTGCCAGAGCTCACCAGGGCTGCAAGACTTTCAAGTTCCAACCAGTCAGAAGGGAACACCTGGGACGTTGAATTGAGACCTCAGAAAAGTCAGGTAAACTAGCCTAAAGTATACTCTCAGCTCACCCTAACAACACTAAAAACAAACCTTGAAAAAAAGAAAACTTAATCTACAAGTAACTTGACTTTACTTGCCAGAACAACATTTAATGCTCTTTGAAGGAAGATAACAAAATCTAGCAGTCAAAGAGAAAAAGTCCACCATTACAGTACATGGGTACTAACCTGGAAATACTTTATCTCTATAGGAATTAATCAATCTTCTATCACAAGAATACTACGACTATGCTACAAATTTTTGTATATAAATTAGATCAGTGGACTATAATGCTTTGGGCTATAATCTTTTTTTTTTTTTTCTGAAGTTGGAAATAGAGAGGCAGTCAGACAGACTCCCGCATGCGCCCGACGGGGATCCACCCGGCATGCCCACCAGGGGGCGATGCTCTGCCCATCTGGGGCGTCGCTCTGTTGCAACCAGAGCCATTCTAGCGCCTGAGGCAGAGGCTATAGAGTCATCCTCAGCACCCGGGCCAACTTTGCTCCAATGGAGCCTTGGCTGCGGGAGGGGAACAGAGAGACAGAGAGGAAGGAGAAGGGGAGGGGTGGAGAAGCAGATGGGTGCTTCTCCTGTGTGCCTGGCCGGGAATCGAACCCAGGACTCCTGCACGCCAGGCCGACACTCTACCACTGAGCCAACCAGCCAGGGCCAATGGGCTATAATCTTGATACTTCCCTCAATTCAGTAGGTAGCCATAGCAATAGAGCCTGTGTAATTTTGCTGTTATAGAATTTATCAATCTGGGGAAATTTTTCAGCATATGTTATTTTAAGTTAAAATTTATAAACTTTATCTGGAGTAAATTCAGTGATCAGATTTGGGCCAGAATATGCAGTTTTGATTGATTAAACTTTCCAAAGAAATCCTGTGTGTGCAGTGGGAGTAACTATGTGTAGTGTTTTAATATGTAAGTTTTACTTTAAAAGATGTTTGAACTGGGGGTTTATTTACTTGTGTGTTTTTAACCAAAAGAGGCTATATTTCTCTGGCTATAAGTAAAAAAAAATGTAGGAAAATGGATCTCTTCTCTATTCTAGGGCAAGAAATGGGCTATGAGAAAAGAAAGTCAGTAGAGATAAAATATTTTTCTTGAGATCCATTTAGAGGCCCTCTAATGACTTATTGCTTAACTTTATGAATTTATAAACAACCAAATGGATTACATTCAGAAAGCTGACACTTTTTTTTATGGTGTTTGTTATACTGCCTAGTATCTGAATTCCTCTCTTCTGTTTTGGTCCCCTCATTACCCAAGTCTTGGTGAAATGTAGGAAATATCTTTCATGACAGAAACCAAAAAGGTCAGATAATTACTTTCCAAAACATGTAGGCTCAGTTCTTTGCCAGAACTTTGAGTATGAAGCAAGTGACACAAACAGTGAAGGAAAGAATTTACTCTGGCAGTAGCCACAGCAACATCCAGTTACTACCATCATCAGCACCAGTGGAGCTCATCACGGTATCCAAATCCAGCTCCAGAGTGGTGGTTCCAGCTCTGTCATTCAGTGTACAGCAGTGGCTGTGGTACCTTTATGGCTGAGATCCAGGTACCTTTTGATTAAAACAGTCACAGTTGTTTTCTGTTACTTGCAACTAAGAACCCTGGCTGACTCACCCAGAGACATATGATTTTGTTTATATTAGGATACAAATGTTTCTTGCATGAACATATATACATGAACAGATGTGTGAGTATGTTGGAGAACTCCAAGGCACAGTCTTCTGCCCCCTTCTCTGCCTATAATTGCTCCCTCAGAGTTCTCAGCCAGTCCCAAACCTCAAAATACCACCTCTTAAGTGATTGATTCCCACATTTATACTCCAAATACCTACCTCTCTACTGAGCTCCAGACTTGAATAAAAACTGCCTACTCAACATCTTCACTAAGATATCTGACAGACATATCAAACTTATATAGCCAAAACAAAACTCTTGATTTGCCCCCAAGAATCTGGTCCTACTTTAGTCTTATTTTATCTAAGTTAATGGCATCTCTTTTCATCCAGCAGCTCAGACCAAAAACTTAACAGTTATCTTTGATTCCTCTCCTTTCTTTGCCTCAAAATCTACTCCTTTAGCAAGTCCTCAGCTCTCTACCTACACATTCTAATCCAAATCCTACCACTGCTCATCACCTCCACCCTTTCTTCATTATGAACATCATTAATGTCAACTGTATTACTATAATAGCTTCCATTTTGATTCCTATAATTCAATATCTCCATGTGGCTAGAATGATCTTTTTATAATGTAAATCAGATTATGCATTTCCCATATTTTAAACCCACTGAAGGCTTTCCTTTGCAAAAAGAATAAAATAAAAAGCCTTTACCATGGCCTACAAACCGCTATATGATCTAGCCTCTACTTTTCACCCTCATCTCTTACCATACTTTCTTTTAACTGTGTTAAGGCCACACCTGCCTTCTTACGCTTCCATTCATGACCTTGGTGGTTGCAATTATATCTGCCTGGAATTCTCTTCCTCCAGAAAAGATATTTCTTTCTCAATATTCAAGTTTCTTTTCAAATAGTAAGTCATCAAAGAGGCCTCCTGATGAAAATTAATTCCCCTCTCCATATTCACTACATATATTCTATTATTTTGTTCTGTTTTCTTCATATTGTGTTTCACTGTTTGAAATTGCATTATTTACTCATCTGATCTATCACCCAACAGACTGTAAGGTCTATGGGATTGTATATGTATTGTTCACCCCTGTAAGTCTAGTATTTAGAACAGTTCCCAGCACATATTAGGTATTTAGTAAATATTCATGAATTGAATGAGCAAATTTAATGTCAGCTATATGATAAAGTTAAATATATAAAATTTCCCTTTGCAGTAAAATTTCAGTATGGTATTTATTAATTTAGCAAGACATAGTATACCTTCACTTCTGAAAGATACATTCTCCCAAGTTACATAAAAAGAAACCATTCTCCTTAAATCAGTACTATGCTCAGGCCTATGTCTGCTGATGTTCAACTGAAAGAAATAAAAGCTTCTGAAAAACTAAGCATTAATTACTTTGAAAAGTATTTATTGTCTAATAATGTTTTTGTTGCAAGTACTCTAGTACTATCACTTTCTATTTTCATTTGTGTTAGGGAGAATCCCATTTCCCAAATATTGGTGTAGATAAAATGATCTTTAGATAGTTTAATAAATAAAGTAAAAACACTCTGAAATCCTTAGATGAAGTACAAATCACTTGTCAAAAGTACAATCTCATTTGTCAAAACATGAAAATGAAGAAAGAGAAGACACAGAAATAACAGGCTCAGAGCTGCCAAACTGACAGGCTGTCTTAAGTGAGACAGTCAAAACATTCATATGGTAATTTTTAAAAGCGCTGTATTGTGGCCATCCATATAAAAACAGGAGAGGACCTTTTCTTCCTACAGTATTTCAAAACTCCATGGTTCAGACAGTGGATACTCTGATTACCAAATTAAGCAACAAGTAAGATCATAAAGAATTTTCCATTTAAGTTCTGAGTACAAATATAAGACACTACTAACTGACCTGCAAGGGCAGTAATTCAGAAGACCCTACCCCTGCCATTAACTCTTACCAATTATACCATCTAACACAATTATTGTCAGTCTTCTGCATATAGAACACAGTACAAAAGATAACTTTGCATTTTAGCAGCTGAGGTTAGCTATTTACTGCAAATGGCAAAAATCAAATAGCAAGTAAACACCAAAATAGGATTAAAGACAACTAAAATGTACAAATATTTTTAATTATTTTCCACTTTCATATAGTATCTTAAAGGGTTTTCTTGTTCATATTTATCCTAAGCTTCCTCCCTCTTGCAATCTAATAATCCTAAACAAAGAGCATCTCCTTGAACTGTTCCCTTCATTAGATTGATGGGTTTACTGTCAAATCTACACTCATATATGACCCACTTCCTGGGATGTGGAATCCAGTCTATAAATACAATAGAAGTTGTGTTCAAATGTGCTTTGGTAACAAAGCTGGTCTTTCTGTACGTGGACTCAGATGTCAAGCTGCTGAAAAAAGAAAGTTATCACTTATTATGTAATTCCACTTATGTGAAATGTCAAAACCAGGTAAATTCATAGAGATAGAAAGTAGATTAGTGATTACAGGGGCTGGAAGATAGGGAGTAGCTGCTAATCAACACAGAGTTTCTTTTGGGGAAGATGAAAATATTTTGGAATTAGAAAGTGATCATACAACTTTGTAAATATACAAAACAACTACTGAATTATACACTTCAAAAGGGTGAATTATATTTCAATAAAGCTGTTATTAAAAAATGTGGTTAGCCTTCCCCATTCACAAAATATCAAGTTAATATATAATTCTCTCTACTTAAAACTTTTTCTCCCATAATTTTTTTGTCTTTGGCATGAGTTACCACTTGTCTTTCAGCACCAGAAAACAAAAATAAACAATTAGCAAACTAATGTCAGCATGAAAAGTTGAGAAAACAGATCAACATTCTTAGTTGAATGGTTTGTTTTATTCATGGATATGTGTTGATGATATAAACTTATTATAAGTATGTACTACAAAATTATTTTCTCAATTATGATTCTCCATAAGGTATTTGAAGGATATAATAAAACATGTCAACACTTCATCACATTCTACTAAGAACACTATGGTTCTATAGGGTGTCTTGTTTACCTACATTAGAACCAGTAAACCAGAACAAAAGCTAATAAGGCCAAATAAAGATAAAACTAATGTTTATCTTTAGAAAAAAAATGCTAGCCTAACATATTTATGACTATAAACTCTTTTTTTTTTAATAGCTTAGGCCCTGGCTGGTTAGCTCAGTGGTAGAGCATTGGCCCAGTGTGTGGAAGTCCTGGGTTCAATTTCCGGCCAGGGCACACAGAAGAAGCACTCATCTGCTTCTCCACCCTTCCCCTTCTCCTTCCTCTCTCTCTCTTCTCCTCCCACAGCCAAGGCTCCATTGGAGCAAAGTTGGCCCGGGCGCTGAGGATGGCTTCATGGTCTCCACCTCAGACGCTAGAATGGCTCCGGTTGCAGTGGAGCAATGCCCCCTAGTGTGCATGACGGGTTGAATCCCGGTAGGGCGCATGCAGGAGTCTGTCTGTCTGCCTCCCCACCGCTTCTCACTTCAGAAAAATATAGGGGAAAAAAAATAGCCTATGTACAAAATTTTTTTCAACCCACTCCCTAAAAAATAGTTTGGTTGTGTCTCATCAATTTTAGCACCACCACTTCAAAGATAAAAATTTTAAACTCTATTCCTAAAACACAGTTACTATTCTATGTGTTAAAATAAGTTGCAACTTAAAAAGAAACCTAGAAACTAACCAACCTAAGTAAAACCAAGGCATTTCTGCTTCCTGAAGCACAGTCATGTGTTAATAAGCAGTAACAGTCTATTATCTGAAAATCCAAAACTTATGCTGTCCATAAAAATTACTAGAATCTTTTCATAATTATTCCCATGTGTATTAAATCTTTATAATAAAATCAACTAGTATCATAGTTTGAATTATTGCTTTTTTAAAAAAAATATTCTTTATTATATTATACAATTATTCCCCTTTCATTACCTTTATTTATTTATTTTTTTTCATTACCTTTATTTTTTAATAATGAAAATAATCTTTGGTATTCTCTTTATTTAAATGTTATTTTTCAATTACAGTTTACATTCAATATTATTTTGTATTAGTTTCAAGTGTACAGTATAATGGTGAGACAATTATATATTTCACAAAGTGATTCCCCTGATATTTTAAGTACCCACCTGGCACCATGCACAGTTACTACAATGTTGTTGACTATATTCCCAGTGCTGCACTTTCAATACAGTTTTTGATATTCTACCCTAATGATTCTTCCACATAAATTTTAAATTAATTCTGTCAAATTTCAGGACAAATTTACTGGATATTTTTACTGTTCTCATTATATAAAATCATACATAGTTCTTATTTGTATTATTGTTAAGTAATTTTTGTTCTGATACATGTGCCTCTTTTTTTCATTACATTTTCTAACTTAAGTGAAATGCTACTTATTTTATTGAACTCTTACTTTTTTTAGTATGTTAGTCAACTTATTTGGACTTTATAAGAATATCTTTGCTGTAAATATTTTTGTCTTAATTTTATACAGAAGCTGTTTAAAAGTTCTACCTCAAAAAACTTAAATTCAAAATAATAATAAAATACATTTAAATAAATGAGGGTGTCATGATTGAGGATTGCTAGAACTATAAACATAAATAAATAACAAATTCATCCAAACAAAAATACAAAACCTAAGAAAGCAGATTTTAGCATGAAGGTAGAATGGACTTCATTTCAAATTTATATCTAGAAATCACCTGAAATGGGTGAGACAATTTGAAAAATTCCAGATATGTCTCTTTCTCAATAACTTTCTCAATATTCTTTCCTGAAATAGAAATAATACAAACAAGGATTTGGTAAAAACAGAAAATCAAAAAATCTGTTCCTAAATAAAAGCCTTGATTCTTTTTTTTGTCCATTGATTTGAGAGAGAAAAACAAGAGAGGGAGAGAGAGAGAGAAGCATCAACTCATTGCTCTACTTAGTTGCTCCATTTAGTTGTGCATTCATTGGTTGCTTCTGTATGTGCCCTGACGAGGAATCAAACCTGTGACCATGGCACGTGTGGACAATGCTTTTTCCAATGAACCACCCAGACAGGGCAGAGGCTTAATCATTTTTTAAAAGTTCATTTCTGAAAAGTAGTATTAAAATATTTACCATAATAATAATAGTATATTCCAGTTTTATCAGATCATTAATATATCATGCATCTCAGTAAAAGATTATTGAACAAAACATCCAAAGTTCAGTGTCTCCTAGCAAGCAGGTAGCTGTGTGTGGGTGTGCACACATGCATGCGTGTTTTAACAGAGGAGCTGGGAGTGGTGAGTGGTTTGGTTTGGGAGTTTTAGATTCCTGCTCCAAAGATACTAATCTTTTTTCTAATAGAAAGCCTAAAGAAGGTGAATAGAGCCTGACAAAAACTGCCTTGCTCTCCCAATCTTTCTCTCAAAACAGGATCAAAGTGCCACCTGCTGCCACCTGCTGTCCTCTTCCAGGTAAGGCTCACCTAGACTCAGACCAGATCCTACATTTTGCAGAAAGTTTGTATTAGCAGTCTCTTTTCTTTCTTGTTACTGCCATTGATCCATATTAATAATACAATTATCTTGCCTTTGTCCTCAGTGTCTTGAGTCATGATTCCCTGGTATCCACTCCTTATCCAAAGCTTTTATTCCTTGTCTCTGAATAACTATAAATCTACAGCAATGCTTGGCTCTTAATCTCAAGAACACCTTGACACCAGACATCTTTTTCTGATCTTTGGTATGTGTCTCCTATTCTGAGCTGTCCCGCTCTCAAATACCCCAGGCTTGGATGTAACAATCACTTTCAAGGCTGTCCTTTCAGGAATCATTATTGTTCTGAGAAGGAAGAATAAAGAGGTGGAGAAATATGTCCATTGAGAAAAAAGGTTAAATACAAACACATATACATTTTTAAATGCTTAAATAGTAACTTTTGGTCTGATCTGTGATGGTACAGTAGATAAAGCATCAACCTATAATGCTGAGGTGGCCAGTTCAAAACCCAGGGCTGCCCTGTCAAGGCACATATGGGAAGCAACCACTATGAGTTGGTGCTTCCTCCTCCACCCCCTGCCCCCTACTCTCTCTCTCTCTCTCTCTCTCTCTCTCTCTCTCTCTCTCTCTCTCTTTGTGTGTGTGACAGAGGCAGAGAGAGAGACAGAGAGAGGGACAGATAGAGACAGACAGGAAGGGAGAGAGATGAGAAGCATCAATTCTTCGTTGCAGCTCCTTAGTCTCCTTAGTTGTTCATTGACTGCTTTCACATATGTACCTTGACCAGGCGGGCTATAGTAGAGTGAGTGACTTCTTGCTCAAGCCAGCAACCTTGGGCTCAAACCAGCGACCATGGGGTCATGTCAATGATCCCACACTCAAGCTAGTGATCCCACGCTCAAGCTGGTGAGCCCACACTCAAGCAGGATGAGCCTGCGCTCAAGCCGGAAACCTTGGGATTTCGAACCTGGGTCTTCCACATCCCAGTCCAACGCTCTATCCACTGTGTCACCACCTGGTCAGGCTAAAGGTTGATTATGGTAAGAAACTTTTTTACTTTTTAACTAATTTTAATTATATAGTTGAAATATATTGTGGCAGAAATGCAAACAGAGGGTATAAAACAAAAAGTTAAATTCATTCCCCCATCACTACTTGAATGTTTTTTTGCATAGACAAACTTTTTTTTTCCAATTCACATGGGATAATACTTTATATGCACACCTACAACTTGCTTTTCCACCCAAAAGAATACCTAGGACATCTCATGATCTACCTCTTCTAATTTTAAATGGCTACATCATATTCTAAATACAATTAATTAATTAATCCACTGGTAAGATCTGTTTACCTGTGGCCTGGTTTTTAAAGGTAACTGACACACCCCCATGCTTGTTTCTTATTGTGGCTTCCTTACCTCTTGTCATTATTTCTATTTTCCTTAGTTATCTTCCAAATGCTTAAAACTTTGTTAAAAGCAAGATCTCTATCATTTCATCTGTATATCTCTAGTGCCTGCAGTGGTGCCTAGTACACAGTAATATTAAGTACTTTGTTGAATGAATGAATAAACATTGGCTTACCCAAAGATAAATGGCTAACAAGTGGCAGAAACAGCATTATAATTCTCAATCTAGCTTGACCTCTGGTGGCACAGTGGATAAATAAAGCATCAACCTGGAATGCTTAGATCGTCAGTTCAAAACCCTGGGCTTGGCCTGACCTGTGGTGGCACAGTGGATAAAGCGCTGACCTGGAACGCTGAGGTCACCGGTTCAAAACTGGGCTTGCCTGGTCAAGGCACATATGGGAGTTGATGCTTCCTGCTCCTCCCCCCTTCTCTCTCTCTCTCTCTCTTCTCTAAAATGAATAAATAAAAATAATTTAAAAATAAATAAAATAAATTTATAAAAAACACACACAAAAAAACAAAACCCTGGGCTTGCCTGGTCAAGACACATATGGGAGTTGATGCTTCCTGCTCCTCCCTTCTTCTCTCTTTCTCTTGTTCCTCTCTCTTTAAAAATGAATAAATAAAATCTAAAAATAAAAAAATAATAATTCTCAATCTAGCTCAACTCTCTCCATTGGACCACATGATTCTACTGAGTCTATCTTAAAAACTGATAAACACCTTGCTATATATAATATCAAATCCAATTGTTTCCCTTGTTTTCTTTTAATGATTATTTTATTGATTTTAGAGAGAGAGGAGAAAGAGACCAACAGACAGAGATGACAAGAACATTGATTTTTCCTGTATATGCCCTGACCGGGCATCAAACTGACAACCTCTGTGTTTCAGCACAGTGCTCTAGCCAACCAAGCTATCTGGTCAGGGCTCCCTTGTTTTTTGAGGTCCACCAAATTCTGGACCTACCTTCTCTCACCAGCCCTATACTCCCTAACTCTAAAATCAGGTTACCCAATTTATAAATAGTAATAGTGGTCACCACTCTGTCATTTCCACCAGTTATACTAACCCCTATAAAGGTCACAGCTTAATCTGTTACCTATTCTAGAACTCCCTTCTTTTTAAAGTCCTGACAAACCCAATCACAGCCCTCATTCACCATGTAGCTTGTCTCAACATTTTCTCTAAACCCATGTTATAATTAGTGTTTACAGTTTAGTATTAGTTGTTCTCTGATGGTTGCATATTTGTTAGTATTTTCTCTCCTGTTATCTCTTGAAGGTAGAAACTATATTTTCACATTGATATAATAGCTACAATTTACTGACCAATTGTGATAGATCATATTAAAGTATTTCACCATGTATAAGATGCATCTTTTATCGAAAAATTTGGGGTCTAAAAACTGGGTGCGTCTTATACAGTGGTTGTAGGTTTTTTTACTTGCATTTCCTGCTTTTTCACACTTGTTTTTGTGCTCATTGTTGAAGACAGTGACTCGTCATCAGACACAAATGAGGACAAGCTAACGGATAGGAGTTCTGACAGTGATGAGGAATTGTATAAATTTTATGATGAATAAAACTTGAGTTCAATAACTTTATGTAATACTTTTTTTTTCAAATTTCTTATACATGAAGAAATACAATATGTGTTCAAAATACTTATTGTTCTTCTCTACCTGTCCCATCAAAAAAAATCCCTTTCTCTGAGATGTGTATACTTGTTTGTACCCCAATAAAATTAGTGAAGAAGCCAGATGCTAATTTAGCATCTTCTTTTTACTGATTAGATGCATATCTTTTATAATCTCTTGATAATGCTTACTTTTCAATTTTCTTCAGAAAATGTGTCTTATCTATGAAAAAGACTAAATTAGAGCATGATAAGATTCTATTGGTCTTCATTTGCTCCCTTCAGAAGGAAAAATATCATCAGACTTGTATCTTCTTTAAAGAGAATTTTAAATAAAATATCTTTCTCAGTATCAAGACTAGTATTTTTTTAAAGAGAGGAAGAAAATGAGAGACAGGAAGGGAAAGAGATGAGGAGCATCAACTCATAGTTGCAGCACTTTAGTGATTGCTTCTCATATGTACCTTGACCGGGGGGCTCCAGCCAAGCCAGTGAAACGTTGCTCCAGTGACCATGGGATCATGTCGATGATCCCACACTCAAGCCAGTAACCCAACTCAAACTAGTGAGACCGCACTCAAGCTGTCTACCTTGGGGTTTCAAACTGAACCTGCGACCTCAGTATCCAAAGTTGATGCTCAATCCACTGTGCCACCACCAGTCAGGCAAGACTAGTATTTTATCTCTAGTTTCTCTACTATCTCTAAGTTCCTCACGTTATCATTTTATTTTCAATACTGAAAGAGGTGACACATGTAGTGTTGAGCCTCCAAGGATTTTTACAACTATCTAATTGAACTGCAGCATTCTTCACTGCTTTAATATCCTCTTCCAGAAGAGAAGGAAGCAATACCACTTGGAAGCTAAATTATATTAAGTCAAATTTCAATTTACAAAAGAACTTGAAATGACCTGATATTGTGGTCTTTTATAGACTTCACACCAGATGCTTTCCATTTTATAGACTCTCCCCAAAATTTCAATTTCTTACTGTATTTCTGCACTTCTGCGTTTAATGATCATATATAATGAGCAGAACTATAAAACATCATAGATTTATATTTTCTGGTTACTAACTTAGGTTTACTGACAAACTCTGGTTTCCTCTCATTTGGGAGAAAACTATTTTCTTCAATTGTCTTCCTGAAATACAATTATTGGAGTGATTTCTGCATATAGAAAAATTTCAGAAGTATAATAGGTTAGATAGAAATAAGAAGAAGAAAACCAGAAGCTAAATTTTAATTTTAAAAAATACATATCTAGGCCTTGGCCGGTTGGCTCAGCGGTAGAGCGTCGGCCTGGCATGCGGGGGACCCGGGTTCGATTCCCGGCCAGGGCACATAGGAGAAGCGCCCATCTGCTTCTCCAGCCCCCCCCCTCCTTCCTCTCTGTCTCTCTCTTCCCCTCCCGCAGCGGAGGCTCCATTGGAGCAAAGATGGCCTGGGCGCTGGGGATGGCTCCTTGGCCTCTGCCCCAGGCGCTAGAGTGGTTCTGGTCGCAGCAGAGCGACGCCCCGGAGGGGCAGAGCATCGCCCCCTGGTGGGCAGAGCGTCGCCCCTGGTGGGCGTGCCGGGTGGATCCCGGTCGGGCGCATGCGGGAGTCTGTCTGACTGTCTCTCCCCGTTTGAAGCTTCAGGAAAAAAAAAAAAATACATATCTAGCCCTGAATGGTGGTGCAGTGGATACAGTGTTGTCCCATAATGCTGAGGGCACCAGCTCAACCCCAAGGTTGCCAATTTGAGCCCCAGTCAAGGCACATATAAGAAGCAATCCATAGGTGTACAATTAAGTGGAACAATGAGTTGATGCTTCTCTCTTTCTCTCTTTCCTCCCCCTTCTCTCAAAAAAAAATCTAAATTATAGACATAGTCAATTTCCCAACTTTATAATAGGCAGAGAATATCTTAACTTGGAATGACTATATTAGGCAGGGTTACATTTAGCTGCATGTATTATATGACTGAAAATAACAGAGGCTTAACTAAGAAAGAAGCTTAATTTTCTCCAAGATAAACAAAGTACAGAGATCAGAAGTCCAAGGCTGGCCTATCATTTCCACTATCACAAAAATCCCACTCCTCTAGCATGCCTCCCCCTATTTTCAACACAGAACTTTCAATTACAGTCCAAATAGCTACTTAAGCACCAGCCATCACATGCACATTATAGCCAATAGGAAGGAGAAAAACAAGAAGAAAAGTCTACACCTCCCTATAAAGATATGTCCTAAAAACTGTACTTCATACTTCTGATTATATCCCACTAGCCAGAATTCAGTTTCATCCATACACCCTAACTGTGAGGCTGGGAAATGTAGCCTTTATTCTGGGTTGCCAAAGGTCCATTTAATAATTGCTGAGTTTATTGCTACAGACAAAAAGGTGGCATTCTCCCTCCTGTGAGCACTTCATGCCCTCCCCAACCTCTTCTCCTTCTTCTTCGCCCCAGGGCGCTCTCCTTAGCACTCTCTTTCTTCTTTCTTCTTTCTTTTTTTTTTTTTCCTGTATTTTTCTGAAGCCGGAAATGGGGAGAGACAGTCAGACAGACTCCCGCATGCGCCAGACCGGATCCACCCGGCACGCCCACCAGGGGGCGATGCTCTGCCCCTCCGGGGCATCGCTCTGCCGCGACCAGAGCCACTCTAGCGCCTGGGGCAGAGGCCAAGGAGCCATCCCCAGCGCCCGGGCCATCTTTGCTCCAATGGAGCCTCGGCTGCGGGAGGGGAAGAGAGAGACAGAGAGGAAGGAGAGGGGGAGGGGTGGAGAAGCAGATGGGCGCTCCTCCTGGGTGCCCAGGCCGGGAATCGAACCCTGGACTTCTGCATGCCAGGCCGACGCTCTACCACTGAGCCAACCGGCCAGGGCCACCACTCTTTCTTAAGCCAAAAGGGACCCCATGAGACTTGCAATCAGGAAAGCAATGGATAGCAGCAGCTCATCCTGGGCTAACCCCCTGAACCTGTCTCCAAGGCCCCCTTTCATTGCCCACTCAGTCCCTTCTGAGTATATTCCTGCACAGCCAATAAAATTTTCCCTTACTTGCTGGGGAAAAAAAAGAAGTGAATATTGGGGAACAGCTAGCAATTTTTGCCAGAGTAATGATTACATTTCATTGTTTCTCAACACCAGGACTTAAGTTGTAACCTCAGGCAGACCAATTTACAGTTTCTCACTCAAAAGTCTCTCAACTCTTGGCATGGAGACCATCAATTAGAAAACTGCAAAAAATACAAACTTCCAGTTGTAATATGAATAAGTTCTTGGGATCTAATGTGTAGCATGGTGATTATAGTTAATAATACTGAATCATACCTGACAGTTGCTATGAAAGTGGATCTTAAATCTCAACATACAAAAAAAATGATATGTATGTGATATGATAGAGATGTTTGCTAATGATACGGCGGTAACCATTTTGCAATATATAAGTATCTTATATAATGTAATGTGTCAATTATAAGTCTTAAAGCTGGGGACAAAAAGAAAAAAAATGCCAGAAAATATAGGGTTGTACCTGAGAATGCCAAGAGATTCTTAATTTAGAGGCAACAGTAAATTTACTAAGGATTTTAATAAATTTGAGCAATGAAAGGAAATAAAGCAATGCTGATTTGCTTTTTCTGTTTCTTGTTTCCCCTCAACATCCTTCCTCCACATTGAATATACAAACATCTAAAAATTCCCCTATAAAGCTTTAATGCTGCATAAAAGATTGTAAACCAAACAAAAGTAATAAATCTAAAGAAATCATACAAAATACCAAGAATGTGAGGTGTGATCTGGCACTAAGACTGGCAAAGAGCAGTACAGTGCATGATTAATCCTGCATGGACACATTTACATCTCTAATTTGCTCATATAAATGCATTAAGCCAGATGGTTTTAGAGACTAGCACTCGCATCTCCTGTACATTATAGGTGCCCAGACTTTGGCAGTACCCACTCCTCACCCTTCATTAGTTTCCTAATATAGCCCCTTTATTCTTTCTTTTCCCAACATCCCATATCAGCATTCTAAAATCCAGTATACCAATGACAACATCAGCTTGCTAATTAATATATAAAGAGGACATGAACAAGCAACTATTTAATGTAGAATACATTAAGAAGACGATTTTTTAAATGAGCACTTTATTTAATTTGTGAAAAACCAGTATCCCCTACCAAAAATAGGAACCATACATTTTAGTAATATAAATCCTATTCCATCTTTTAAAGAGTAATCCATGCTAATAACGTAAATTCTTAGAAATTCAATAAAAATTACAAAGCCAATGCTTTTATGTTAAATTCTAATATTGACTTTCAATTATTATAATAATTCTGTACATATTGATCTGTTGGCATCCAGCTCCAACCAGACACATCGTGTGAGCCTATTCAATAAGGCAGCTGTGGTAGCAATTTGTTTCTAGACTAACAATATATTGTTGAATCTGGTCATTTTCTTCTATCTCAAGTACCATCAATTAATGGATCCTCAATTAATGTTCAATATGGAATTGTCATGTTAGAAATTATACATGACAAGCAGATATAAAATATAAGTATGCCTCAGGCATTCACAAGCTTAGAAATTTTGTTATATCCTAAAATAAACCTGAAATACCCAATAAAAGACCTGTTTAGAGAATATTTTAGAGAAAACAAAAGTGCTAAATAAATATGATCATATGTTCAAAAGGAAAATTCCTCAGAGAATGTGAGCATGATTTAAGGACAAAAGACACAATGTACTCTGTAAAGAAGCTGAACGGATCCCCATGGCAAATCTGTAGCTGGTCTACAAATGGTGGGAACAGTTAGGGAGGGTATCTCCGGGTACACGGTGCAAGTAGGAAAGGCCCAGGTTGCTTGCAATCCTGAGGCCTATAGAATCTTTATCTGAGTGAAGGCAAAAGCTACATACTTAAATCAGCAGTCTCAGGAGAAATATGAACAGTAGCCACACAACTATCTAATGCTCAGTTTATGTGCCCTATCCCTCTTCTAAACTTGGATTATCATTTCTTTCATCCTCTATTCCTTTTATACATATAAAAGTTTACCAAAAAGATATTAATAGATAATAATTCTAAAATGCTAAAAAAATATCATAAAAATGTTCATCTCTTTTGATGCTCTTTTGAGGGTCACAATTGTTGGACTGGCTCTCATTTGGTTTTGAGAGCAAAGAGATGATAATCATTAAGAGTCTATCATTGTTAGATTCATTTTTCTTGGTACAACCAAACACTATAATTATGATTTTCAAGAACATATATTTATTCTGTCTCTAGTTATAGCTAAGTTAACAACTTCAATTTAGATCCCTTTTTGAGCCTTCTTTCTCTGAGAACTGCACCTCCTCACTGCAACTGAGAGTCTGAAGCAACTTTGTTATGCATGACTCTGCCCCCTATCTGTAGGAAGCTAGATTGGGATTAGACATCTGACCAAGTTAGGATTCAAACCTACTATCCAATTATTCTGGACTAGTCTCTTGTGAATCCAGGACCTAAGGCCACCATTGTGTGATAGAGATATCAAAACAGAGAAAGCTTTTCTTCAGAAAAAGAGAAAAGCATGAACAGCACACATAGAGGAACAGTGATAAAAGGCTAGGAAACTGAACAATAGCCCACAAAGATATCCAGGTCCAATCCCTGAAACTTTTGAATGTTTTCTTCTATCTCAAAAAGTACTTTACAGATGTGAGAAAATGAAGGATCTTGAGATTGGGAGAGTATCCTGGATTATCCACATAGACCCTAAATATAATTACAAGTGCCCTTATAAAAGAGAGGCAGAGAAAGATTTTACTGTAGAAGAAGGTAATGTGATGACTGAACAAAAATGCTGTGTTGCTTTGAAGATAGAGGAAGGGGACATGAGCCAAGGAATACAAGAAATTATAACTCTAGAAGATGGAAAAGGCAAGGAAACAGGTTCTCCCCTAATCAACCAGAGGGAACATGGGTTTCCCTAAGTTATGTGAGCTGTGATAGCAAGTAATCAAACCTGAGGAGGAGTCATGGGAACCCTTAACTTATAATCAGTTGTTCAGAAGTACAGCTGGCAAACTGGGACTTGTGAGTCTGGGGTGAGAGAACTGTGGGACTGAGTTTTTAACCTGTGGGGTTTGTGTTAACTCTCTGAATTGAAATGAACTCTAGGACCCCCAGTTGGTATCTCTAAAATCAGAGAATTGTTTGTTGGTTTGGGTACCTCCCAACAATGAAAAAGGAGAATGTTTTAGCTAGTAGAGAACAATACAAAAGAAATGGGTACCCAGAGGTTAGATTCAAAACCTGGAGATGAAATGAGCAAATTTTCCCTACATTTCAGCCCAAACTTAGAGGATCAACAGAGAATCCAAAATGTGCTCCACAAATCAAACCTAACTGAAAAGCTCAGTACAAAAATTATATTCTCCCAATATGATCACCAGATCTCAGTAAAGTGAGAGAAGCAATTTCCCATTTTCAACAATGAGAAACAGGTTCGCCAATCCTTTCATCTTTCAAAGCTTGGGAAATTATACTTTTGTGAATAATCATTAGCCTATCAGTCTTTTATTTACCTTTTTAATAAGATGTATCAGAATATATATGGCTCTTTTTTCCAAAATATGTTATCTTTTAGTGTAGTACCTTTACTAGGATAAGTCTTTATAGTGCTAGAATTCCTAGTACCTCAGTCTTCAAGTTACGTGAAAAGACGATTAGTCATTAGAAACTGTTTGACTAATGATGCAGAAAAACAAAATACTAACTTAACAGAAATTGAATCCAGAAACTAAAATGTTATAGCTAAAACCATAGTAAAGATGTACTTACTTAAAAATGGCTGTGACAAAAAAAAAGACCTAAAAGGGAAAATGCATGCTTAACACAAATTGGGAAGATACTATAACTTCTGGTGAAGAAAAAGCAGAATGTCCTGAACAATAGTTAACTAAAGTACCCATTCATCACTTGGAAACAACAGGGAGCATGGAAGGTCAGAACTCCATACACTCATCCAAACAGGATTCTTCACAAACTCTAAATGCTTGTCACTAATTACAAATTATCCAGTAATACTATGAAATGGTCAAATAGGTTAATATAGGATTTTAACTAATCATTCTAGTTTAAGAATTTTCTCTAATCCTCTAAACCTTAGAGTCAGTGGAGTGTGATTTCTTCATAAAATGAGAAAGAACACTGGGAACATTAACATAATATTCTAATCTCTTGCCAGACCAGTCTCAGATACATCTCCTTCACTTGGGTAAAAACTTAATGCTTTATAGTCTGACCTTTATTAGGATCTACCATTTAGAGAAAGGTCCATTTGAAATCAGAGAGCATCTCTGCACCTTTAGAGGGTAGTGACTGTGCTCCAAGCATCTTGGAATTTTCAGCACTTAATAAATAATGTATGGTTAGTTGGTAAATGAATGACACAAGTTAACATCAAAAACTTCTCGAGGATGACAAGATGGTGATGGAGTAGGTGGACATACCAACTTGCACCTCCCAGAACCAAAGTGGATTACAACTTAATTTTAAGAACCATCATCAGGAAAAACCAACTTTGGACTAAACTAAGAGGACTCTTTAACCAAGGAACACCAAAGAAGCCACACTGAGACTGGAAGGTAAAGCGGAAATGCAGAGAGGGCTGCCCAGCTTCCGGGAGTGAACGGCAGCCTGAAGAGACTCGAGTGGTGGGAAGTGAGTTTAGTGGAGAGGAAAGGGTCCTGGGCCCCAGGAACAAAGCCTCAGCCCGCAGTGCCAGAGCCTAGAAGAAACGTATGGACAGTATTTAGCTGCAAAACAAGTCAAGATACTGTTTGTGAGAAAGAGACAGATTTCTCAGACCCAGGATTCTTCTTAAAGGGACCGCACAGAAAACCTCTTTCACAACTACTCACCCAGGGTTCCAGGGGACGGAGAGAGAGGAGAGGACCAGAGTAGCAGGAAGAGAATGTAATCTAGGAGGCACACAGAGAAACACTTTGAGGGACAGCCAGCCTAAACCCTGGGCTGTCACTCCCCAAATCTGAAATGAATATTTCCCCTGGAACTAGCAATACCAGCAAAGGGAAGCAGGATACCAGCCAAACAAGCTCTTCTGTAGCAGAAAGAGGAAGCCTTCAGGACTACACTATTGAGTGCTAGGGTCTGAACTGCAGCGCCCCACCCACACTGCTGAGGGTGGGCAGGGGGGCAGCAGCAGGACGCGGAAGCCAGGCCAGCCACAACTGAGGTCCAGCGTGAGCTCAGTATCGCCCAGCAAGGACAGAAGGGGCACACAAAAGCGGTCCGGTCAGCTGCGGGCCTACCTGCAATCCCGCCAACAGGGGAAAGGTGAAAACCTGAGAACTGCAGAGACCCTCAGCAGAGCATGGGCATGCAGCCCCACCCCGCCCCGCCCGCAGAGCCGGGCTTGCGGCTGGACTCACGAGCACAGCTCCACCCACGGGGGCAGGGCGAAAGCCTGGGAATAGGCGGAGCCCGTGGCTAAACCAAGGTGCACACCCCTGCCGGTGGTGCAGAGGCTTGCGGCCCAAGGCACGAAACTCAGCCCGACCAACAGGGCCAAGGATTGTGGACCCAGGCATGTGAACACAGCCCCTCCTGTGGAGGAGAGGCAGAAACCTCAGCAACAGCTGCAGCCAGCTGGCGCCAGCAACACCCATACCCAAACGCCTGAGGCAGTGGCTGAGGGGGTGGTGGGCCTGCAGACAAACCACACCTACGGAATACAGAGGCCATACCCATTGGACTCCAGTGGCCACATACTTTTTATACAAAGACAGAATGGGAAGGCAGAGAAATGCAACCCAAATGAATCAAGAGAAATCCCCAGAAAAGGACTTGAACAAGTCAGATATAATCAAATTACCGGATGCAGAGTTTAAAATAATGATTGTTAGGATGCTCAAAGATCTTAGAACAACAATAGATGGTCATAACAAACAACTAAATAAAGAGATAGCAGGTATAAAAAAGGACATTGAAAAAATAAAAAAGAATCAGTCATAAATGAAAAATATAATATCAGAAATGAAGACCACAATGGAAGGAATTAAAAGCAGGATGGATGAAGCTGAGGATAGAATCAGTGAGTTAGAGGACAAGATAAACGAAGGCAAGAAAGCAAAGCAGCAAAAAGAAAAGAGACTCAAAAAGTCTGAGGAAACTCTAAGAGAGCTCTGTGAAAACATGAAGAGAAATCACATCTGCATCATAGGGGTTCCTGAAGAAGAAGAGAAAAAACAAGAAATAGAGACTTTGTTCAATCAAATCTTACCTGAAAGCTTCCCTAAATTGATGCAGGAAAAAGTCATACAAGTTCAAAAAGCACAGAGAATTCCATTAAAGAGAAACCCAAAGAAATTCACACCAAGACACATCATAATTAAAATACCAAAGCTAAGAGATAAACAGAAAATATTAAAAGCTGCTAGAGAAAAAAAGTCTATCATCTACAAAATAGCCCCCATAAGGATGACATCAGACTTCTCAACAGAAACACTTGAGGCCAGATGGGAATGGCAAGAAATATTCAAAGTAATGCAGAACAAGAGCCTACAACCAAGACTACTTTATCCAGCAAGGCTACTGTTTAGAATTGAAGGAGAAATAAAAAGCATCCCAGAAAAAAAAAAACCCTCAAGGAATTCACTACAACCAACCAATGCTGCAAGAAATGTTAAGAGGCCTGTTGTAAACAGATCAAAGGGGGAAAAGAATATAGCAAAAGAGAAATGCAGCTTTAAAGAATAAAATGGAAAGAAAAAACTACATATCAATAATAACATTAAATGTAAATGGATTAAATGATTCAATCAAAAGACACAGGGTACCTGTGTAAATAAGAAAACAGGACCCATACATATGCTGTCTACAAGAGACACACCTTAAAAAAAAGGATGTACATAGACTGAAGGTAAAGGATGGAAAAAATATTTCGTGCAAATGGAAATGAAAAGAAAGCTGGGGTAGCAATACTTATATCAGACAAAAATGGACTTTAAAACAAAGTCCATAGTAAGAGATAAAGAAGGTCACTACATAATGATAAAGGGAGCAATCCAACAGGAAGATATAACCATTATAAATATCTACGCACCTAATATAGGAGCACCTAAATATATAAATCAGACTTGGATGGATATAAAGGGCAAGATCAACAGCAATACTATAATAGTAGGGAATTTCAATACCCCACTAACATCACTAGATAGATCCTCAAGAAAGAAAATTAACAAAGAAACAGCAGACTTAAAGGACACACTAGATCAACTGGATTTAATAGATATCTTCAAACCTTTCACCCTAAAGCAGCAGAGTATACATTCTTTACAAGTACTCATGGTACATTATTTAGGATAGACCACATGTTAGGGCACAAAAGCAGTCTCAACAAATTTAAGAAGATTGAAATCATATTAAGCATTTTCTCTGATCACAATAGCATGAAACAAGAAATCAACCACAACAGAAAAATACTCAGCCCTGGCCGGTTGGCTCAGCGGTAGAGCGTCGGCCTAGCGTGCAGAGGACCCGGGTTCGATTCCCGGCCAGGGCACACAGGAGAAGCGCCCATTTGCTTCTCCACCCCTCCGCCGCGCTTTCCTCTCTGTCTCTCTCTTCCCCTCCCATAGCCAAGGCTCCATTGGAGCAAAGATGGCCCGGGTGCTGGGGATGGCTCTGTGGCCTCTCCCTCAGGCGCTAGAGTGGCTCTGGTCGCAACATGGCGACGCCCAGGATGGGCAGAGCATCGCCCCCTGGTGGGCAGAGCATCGCCCCATGGTGGGCGTGCCGGGTGGATCCCGGTCAGGCGCATGCGGGAGTCTGTCTGACTGTCTCTCCCCGTTTCCAGCTTCAGAAAAATGGAAAAAAAAAACAAAAACAAAAACAAAAAAAAAATACTCAAACACTTGGAAACTAAATAGCATGTTATTAAATAACAAGTAGGTTAACAATGAGATCAAAGATGAAATAAAAAAAAATTCCTAGAAACGAATGACAATGAGCATACAACTCAAAACTTATGGGACACAGCAAAAGCAGTTCTGAGAGGGAAGTTCATAGTATTACAGGCATACATTAAAAAGCTAGAATAAGCTCAAATAAACAACCCTGCATATAAAAGAACTAGAAAAAGAACAGCAAGTAAAGCCCAGAGTAGTAGAAGGAAGAAAATAATAAAGATCAGAGCAGAAATAAATGACATAGAGTCTAAAGAAACAATACAGAGAATCAATGAAACAAGGAGCTGGTTCTCTGAAAAGGTAAACAAGATCGATGAACCTTTAACCAGACTCACCAAAAAAAAAAAAAAAAAAAAAAAGAGAGAGAGAGAGGACTCAAATAAATAAAATTAGAAATGAGAGTGAAGAAATAACAACTGACACAACAGAAGTACAAAGGATTGTAAGAAAATACTATGAAGAACTGTATGCCAAATAATTAGACAACCTAGATGAAATGGACAAATTCCTTGAAACATAATATTTTAAAAATCAATCAGAAAACCTATACAGAACAATTACAACAAATGAGATCAAACAGTTCTCAAAAAACTCCCAATAAACAAAAGCCCAGGGCCTGATGGCTTCACAAGTGAATTCTACTAAACATTCAAAGAAGACCTAACTCCTATCCTTCTCAAGCTATTTCAAAAAATTCAAGAGGAAGGAAGACTTCCAAGCTCCTTTTATGAGGTGAACATATAATTCTGATTCCAAAACCAGGCAAAGACAACACAAAGAAAGAAAATTATACGCCAATATCCCTGATGAATTTAGATGCTAAAATCCTCAACAAAATATTAACAAACCAGATCCAGCAATATATGAAAAAAAATATACACCAGGATCAGGTGGGATTTATTCTGGGGAGGCAAGGCTGGTACAATATTCGCAAATCAATCAATGTGATTCATCACATAAACAAAAGGAAGGAGAAAAACCACATGATAATTTCAACAGACGCAGAAAAAGCATTTGATAAAATCCAGCACCTACTCATGATCAAAACTCTCAGCAAAGTGGGAATACAGGGAACATACCTCAACATGATAAAGGCCATCTATGACAAACCCACAGCCAACATCATACTCAATGGACAAAAATTAAAAGCAATCCCCTTAAGATCAGGAAAAAGGCAGGGGTGTCCCCTTTCACCACTCTTATTCAACATAATTCTGGAAGTCCTACCACAGCAATCAGACAAGAAGAAGAAATAAAAGGCATCCAAATTGGAAAAGAAGAAATAAAACTATCATTATTTGCAGATGATATGATATTGTATATAGAAAACCCTAAAGTCTCAGTCAAAAACTACTGGACCTGATAAATGAGTTCAGCAAGGTGGCAGGAAATAAAATTATTACTCAGAAATCAGAGGCATTTTTATACACCAACAATGAACTGTCTGAAAGAGAAATGAAGGAAACAATTCCCTTCACTATTACAACCATAAAAATAAAGTACCTAGGAGTAAATTTAACCAAGGAGGTTAAAGACTTGTACTCAAAAAATTATAAAACATTGATAAAAGAAATCAAGAAAGATACAAACAAGTGGAAGCATATACCGTGCTCATGGTTAGGAAGAATAAATATCATTAAAATGTCTATTATTACCCAAAGCAATTTATAAATTCAATGCAATACCAATTAAAATACCAATGACATACTTCAAAGATATAGAACACATATTCCAAAAATTTATATGGAACTAAAAAAGAACACGAATAGCCTCAGCAATCTTGAAAAGGAAGAATAAAGTGAGAGGTATCACACTTCTGGATACCAAGTTATACTACAAGGCCATTGTACTCAAAACAGCTTGGTACTGGCATAAGAACAGGCATATAGATCAGTGGAACAGAACAGTGACATTTCTTTGATTAAATGGCTGCTAGTCTCTTTATAAAGAATAATGACAGCCTAACCCAGTGGTAGTCAACCTGGTCCCTACCGCCCACTAGTGGGTGTCCCAGCTTTCATGGTGGGCAGTAGTGGAGCAACCAAAGTATAAATAAAAAGATAGATTTAACTATAGTAAGTTGCTTCATAAAGATTTATTCTGCCAAACTTAGCAAAAATCCAACATAAAGTACTTGGTAAGTAATTATTATTATATGCTTTAACTTGCTGTAATTCTGCTTTATAAATTTTATATAGTAAAGTTACTTCCCTACTTTATAAATCACCATTACTGTGGAACCAGTGGGCGGTTAGAAAATTTTACTACTAACAGAGATACAAAAGTGGGCAGTAGGCATAAAAAGGTTGACTACCCCTGGCCTAACCTGTGGTGGTACAGTAGATAAAGTGTCGACCTAGAATGCTGAGGTCGCTGGTTCGAAACCCTGGGTTTGCCTGGTCAAGGCACATATAGAAGTTGATTCATACTGCTCCTCCCCCTTCCTCTCCCTCCCTCCCTCCTTCTCTCTCTCTCTCTCTCTCTCTTTTTCTCTCTCTCACTCTCTCTCCTCTCTTTCTAAAAATAAATAAATAAAATCTAAAAATAAAGAATAATGACAAAGCCCTGGCTGGTTGGCTCAGTGGTAGAGCGTCGGCCTGGCATGCAGAAGTCCCGGGTTCGATTCCTGGCCAGGGCACACAGGAGAAGCACCCATTTGCTTCTCCACCCCTCCCCCTCTCCTTCCTCTCTGTCTCTCTCTTCCCCTTCCGCAGCGAGGCTCCAATGGAGCAAAGATGGCCCAGGCGCTGGGGATGGCTCCTTGGCCTCTGCCCCAGGCGCTAGAGTGGCTCTGGTCGCAAAAGAGCGACGCCCAGGAGGGGCAGAGCATCGCCCCCTGGTGGGCAGAGCATCACCCCCTGGTGGGCGTGCCGGGTGGATCCCAGTCGGGCGCATGAGGGAGTCTGTCTGACTGTCTCTCCCTGTTTCCAGCTTCAGAAAAATACAAAAAAGAAAAAAAAAGAATAATGACAAAGACTGATTTGCATAGTTGTTCTTTCACTGGTGGAGGTTATGAGCTTCAAGCAGTGAAGAAATAATTGTTGTGGGGGATGAAAGGTAAAAGAGGAGGAGAGAAGAACTGCATTCTATTATTTGTCCTGCGTGGTCATTTCACAGGTGTTTGCTTAATGATAACTTACATATGTTGTTTTGTATACTTTTGTGATTGTAGATTACATTTTGACGAAAATAAAATGTGCATGTTTATCCTCAAATATATAAAACTAGGAAGCCCAGCGGTCATACGAAATGACCGCTGTTCTAGATATTATAAATTGTAATTAAAATGATTTGTGCAAAGGTGTCTGCTAATTCAAACTGAATTACCCAGGGCAGGCGGCAAGGACGCCCCCTTGCTTAGTGCCCCACGGGGTTTCCCCCTCCTACTTGCTTAATTGCTTAGAGTGCAATGAAGGAAACCACTGGCGGTACATTTCTTAAGAGCCACCGCTAGCTCAATAAATAAAGGTGATTTAAATAATAAAATGTTAATTCACATGTCAAAGATCTCTTTGTACACAACATTTCTTGTGTAGATCTTTCCATCATTTTTAAGCTCGCCTTGCAGAGGACCATCAATTATTTTTAATTTTATGTCCATTCTTTCACGAACTCTTGAATAGGCAACATAAAGTTGACCGTGTCCAAATGCAGGCTCAGGTAAAAAAATGCCAACACGTTTAAGCGTCTGGCCCTGAGACTTATTGATGGTCATAGCAAAGGCAAGTTTTACAGGAAATTGTCTACGTCTCAATTGAAACGGCAACCCTGTTTGAGATGGAGCCAAATCAATTCTTTTTGCGTTTCGGTCAGCATTACTCTGTCGTTTTTTTGCATTTCTCTCCTGCCTTTGTTCAAGGGACTCATTTTGTCGAGACAGGCTTTTTTGTCTTGCATCTGAGGCAAGCCTTGTTTCTCTATGCTCATCAGTCTCATTTTGCCGAGAAAGACGCATTTGCTCTGCGACTGAAGCAAGCCTTGTCTTTCTCTGCTCAGTGGGTTTTTTTTGTCGAGAAAGCCATTTTTGTGCAGCTTTAGCTCCTTTTCTCTCCTCTTCAGTGCTGTATTTTCTAGGAAGCCTTCTTAAAAGAAATTACATTAAGACGTAGTTTTTATGTAAAACAGATGATTGCCAATGCAAACAAATGTTCACCTTCCCCGTGACCCGCTCAATTTGCGTTCAGCCTTAAATTGTTTCAAAAGCAGATGATTGCCAATGCAAACAAATGTTCACCTTCCCCATGACCCGCTCAATTTGCGTTCAGCCGTGGCAACTTCACCCCATTGGCTAGTACAGTTACGCAAGCAACCAATAAGCTATCGGCGACAAACAGACACTTAAGCTGCATATAATAAAGAAGATAAACTGCAACCATAAAATAAAAAGATTACTTTAAAAATAAAAAACAGTGCAGAGAATAAAAAAAGAACGTGTGAAAATTAAATATATAATAAAAAGGACTCCCCAGGAGGATAGTAAGATAAAACTAAGGTCTCTCTAAAAGTAAATTTAAAATTTTTGAAAGCAAGAGAGAAAAAGTAAGGGAAAAAATTCAAGGACAGGCCATATTTGCATAATAAACATTCCAACAAAAGAGTATATAAAGAATAAAGGAAGGAAATCATGAAAGAAATGATTCAAGACAATTCTTAAGTTTATAATTTCCAGATTGAAAAAAATTCACCAAATACTCAATGCAGTAAATGAAAATACTCACATCAAGGCATCATACCATGAAATTTCAGAACAGGAAAATCATATAAGCTTCTAGAGAAAGAAGGGTATTATAGGATCATGAAGAAAAGATCTGGAATTAGAATGGCTTTAGACTTCTCAGAAGAAACACTTTATAAATCAATTTGGGTGAGCTTCTAATCCTTGCAAAAGAATGGTAAAAGAGCATTAGCTAAAACGTTATTAATCTAATTGTATTTGGGGAAAGCATAACTCAAAACTAAAACCAGAAAAATGACCAATATTATTCCTAAAAACATGAAAGATTTCTTTATACTATCATGAAATGAATATTATAAGGTATTCAAGCTGAAAAATAATAAAATCAATTAACTTAATAAATGTTAAAAAATATTCTTATGGGCTGGATTCGTAGGTTGAAGTCCTAACCCTTAGTACTTCAGAATGTGACTGTATTTGAAGATAAAATTTTAAAGAGGTAATTAAGGTTAAATGAGGTCATACAGATGGACCTACTCCAATATGACCAGTGTTCTTATTTGAGGAGATTAGGATACAGCAGGCACACAGGAAAGACTACGTGAAAATAACAGAAGATGGTCATTCACAAGCTAAGGAAATTGGGGCCTCAAAAGAAATCAGCCTGACCTGTGGTGGCGCAGTGGATAAAGCATCGACCTGGAAATGCTGAGGTCGCCGGTTCGAAACCCTGGGCTTGCCTGGTCAAGGCACATATGGGAGTTGATGCTTCCAACTCCTCCCTCCTTCTCTCTCTCTGTCTCTCTCTCCTCTCCCTCTCTCTCCTCTCTAAAAAAAAAAAAAATGAGGCCCTGGCCGGTTGGTTCAGAGGTAGAGCGTCGGCCTGGCATGCGGGGGACCCGGGTTCGATTCCCAGCCAGGGCACATAGGAGAAGCGCCCATTTGCTTCTCCACCCCCACCCCCTCCTTCCTTTCTGTCTCTCTCTTCCCCTCCTGCAGCCAAGGCTCCATTGGAGCAAAGATGGCCCGGGTGCTGGGGATAGCTCCTTGGCCTCTGCCCCAGGCGCTGGAGTGGCTCTGGTTGTGGCAGAGCGACGCCCCAGAGGGGCAGAGCATCCCCCCTGGTGGGCAGAGCTTTGCCCCTGGTGGGCGTGCCGGGTGAATCCCAGTTGGGCGCATGCAGGAGTCTGTCTGACTGTCTCTCCCCGGTTCCAGCTTCAGAAAAGTACAAAAAAAAAAAAAAAATTTAAAAAAAAAAAAAGAATAAATAAAAAAAATTAAAATAATCTCCTTTTAAAAAAAAAAAAAAAGAAATCAATCCTGCTGAAACCTTGATCTCAAACTTCCACCCTCCAGGACTGTGAGAAAATAAACTTCTGTTTTTTAAGCCATTTGGTCTGTGGTAGTTTGTTATGGCAGCCCTAATAAGTTAATACAATTCTCTTAATACTCTGCTAAAATAATTACTATTAATTAAACATGGTGCATTAAATACATGCATTTGGGTCTCCTCTCTTCCAAAATTCCACTAAAATTTTCCATTAAAAGGATTTTATAAATGGCATAAACTCATAATGAAAAAAATAATCAGGAGAAGAGGCAAAACCAGCAGTTTTGTAAACTGGAAAGTGATAACTGACTTGGCAGAACCAAAACTTAAGCCAGTGAGAGAAGCTATGAAACAACGCAATTTATATTGCAGAATCCCTACTGGGCTCAGGAACTGGCACCACCATGTACTTCTGGAAGCTGAGAAGAAAACAGGTTAGAAATAGGAAGACAGGCTGAAAGTCTGTTAAAGAAACAGTTACACTCCCAGATGATTGCTCCTCCCTCTTCTGGCAAAAGCCTGGAGAAAGCAAAACAGAAGTCTCTGTGTTGAGAGATAATAGGCATAAGTTGGAAGGTTCCACACTGAAAACATGTGGATGAATTAAAGGTTTACATGTCTGGCTCTCATAACACTGACAGACAGACAAACATAAATCTACAGGCAGAAAATGGAAGAGTTGGTGCTAAAGAATCTGACTAAACCCAAGAGGGAAAAAATGACCCAAAGAAATTCTATAGCTCAGTGACTGCTGTGTGATGACCACCAGAGTCAGGAGGCAGTATCACCCTTGCTTAGGTAGCTTCTGCTAAGTTTTACTGTACACCACTCTTAAATCTAAGCAGAAAAAATAAGGGTACTAGACATTTTCTAGAAAACATCTAATATAAAAAGGAGAACCAAAATAAACAGAAAAAAATATAACAGGGAAAATAGAGAATATGTAAATAATTTAAATTTTTTAAATTATCATGTATACCCTCAAAAATATTAAGAGGAAATATTGCTTGAATGAAACAAGAACAGGGTATACTAAAAAAGACCATTTAAGAAAATAAAGACATATAAAATACAACATAAGTTAACCTTGAGAACATTATGTCAGAAATAAAAGGCCACACTTCATGATTCCATACATAAAATCTTACATAGAATGCCCAGAATAGGCATATCACTAGGGCAGAAAGTAGATTAGTGACTGCCAGGGGTTGGGAGTAAGGAGAATGAAATGACTAATGGGTAGGGGTTTCCTTTTGGAATGATGAAATGTACTAGAATTAGACAGTGGTGATGGTTGTACAATCTAGTGAGTAAACTAAACACCAGTGCACTATAAATTTTTAATGGTAAATTTCATAATATATGAATATCTTAATTTTTTAAATATTTTTGAAATTATAAATATATAGAAGAAATTAAATACTCAATAGAAGATTTTAAAGATAAAGTAGAGGAGATGTACCAGAAAGTAGAGCAAAATGACAAAGTAACAAAATTAAGGTAAGAAAAAATTAAATAACAGGTCCATGAGGTTCAAGTTACAGAAATTCTAGGAAGAGAGAATAAAGAAAAGTAGGAAGAGGTAATCCATCAAACTATATGCTTGCAAGTTCTGTAAAAACTTCCTCAAACACAGAGAATCAAGACATCCATATTAAGGCATACTGTTGTAGAACTGCAGAATACTGGAGATGAAGAGCTAAGAAGCTTCTAAAGAAGAAGGAAAAAAACCCAGCTTTCAAACAAAGAATATGGAATCAGGACTTCTCAACTGCAACAACACAAACAAGAATACAATGAATCAATCAATGATTTAAGAATTCTGAGGGACTGAGTTCTAAACTAAAATTAAGTTAATCGTGAGAGTAAAATATGTCTCTTATGCTCCCTTTCTTAGGAAGGTACTGAAGGATGTGCTTTACCAAAATAAGAAAGTAAACCAAAAAGATGAAGATGCAGGATCCAGGGAAAAGAAGGTCCAAAAAGGTGAGAAGCAAATAGATTCCCAAATGATTACAATATTCCTTGGACAACAGATAAAATGAGGAAGAGGAAAAGAGACAGGAAGGGAGGGAGGGAGGGAGGAAGAAAAGGATGGAGGGAAAGAGGCAGGCCTAAAATATTACCTTTTCTAGTTAGCTCTTACATATGTAAAGAATCAGGCTCAATACATCCATAAAGGTTTATTCTTACTTATATTCCAAGTGACAACAAATTCTGTAATTAAGGAGTTTCCAGTCACAGTGAATTAATAAATGAATTAATGCTATAAGTACTTTAAATAAATTGTTTCCAAGTTTCTAAATGCCCTTTTAATGAGTATTTGGACCTAAACACTGAACAAGTATGAATGAGAAATCACTAACCCAACTGATTGCCAAGCCTGTCCACTCCTGACAAAAAAAGTATTCCCTTCCAAGGAGAAGGCATGAACTATTTTTTTCCTGAAAGAGTTGGAACAAACCCTGCTTTGAATGAAATTAAGGCCCTCTTTTGCCTCATTACAATCCGCCCTTCTACAATCCAAGACCACAATTCTACCAATAACATGCATCTATCTCTGCCACTCCATCCACCTGCCTCCTACCTGAGGAAATAGTCTTAATGCTATTTATCATCTTCTTACCTTTTTTGACATAGTTTTATCACATTAGGTCTGAACAAAATATCATTTAGTTGTTTATTAACTTTATCAGTGATGCATGTAATTGTAGTTAATTCATGTTCCCTAATGTAAAGTACTAAAATGTGTGAAAATGCACAATTTATCCTTTATCCTGTCAATGAACACTTTGGTAGTTCTTAGTTTGTTGCTATTTTTTTTTTTTTAATTTTTTTATTTTATTTGTTCATTTTAGAGAGGAGAGAGAGATAGAGAGAGAGAAGGGGGGAGGAGCTGGAAGCATCAACTCCCATATGTGCCTTGACCGGGCAAGCCCAGGGTTTTGAACTGGCGACCTCAGCATTTCTAGGTTGACGCTTTATCCACTGCGCCACCACAGGTCAGGCAGTTTGTTGCTATTATAAACAGCGTTACTTTCAAATTTCTAACACATAGCTGCTAGGGCACTTATACAAGAGTTTCTCTAGGAGTGAAAATGTTGGGTTTTAGAGCATAAAGTTTAACATTCAACTTTCAAAATATTGTCACTGTTTTTAAAATCAGTTATACAAGTTAACATTCCCACTAGTAAGATATAAGAGTTCCTAGTGATAATCATCCCCCCAAAAAATACGTTAAATGACACTTCTGTAAATCTATTAGATAAACATAGTATCATACTGTGGTCTTAAATTGCATTTCCTTGGTTAGTAATGAAGCTGTATAATTTTGAAAAGCAGTTTCGCAATTTCTTATAAAATTGAAATACACTAAACCATTTGATTCAGCAATTCCATTCCTAAGTAAGTATTCACTCAAGAAAAATAAAAACATGCTTACAAAGATTTGTTAGTATACATATGTTAATAGAAAATTTATTCATAATAGTCAAAAGACTGGAAACAACCCAATGGTCATCAACAGGTGAATAAATAAATTGTGGAGTAGTCAAACCATTATCTATTATATAACAATAAAAATAAATGAATTGCTAATACCTAAAACAACATAAATGAATTGTATAGACATTATGTTGAGTGAAAGGAGCCAGATACAAAAGAATATATAAGTATGATTCTATTCAAATGAAGTTCTAGAACAGGTTCAACTAATCTATGATGATAGAAATCAGACCAATGGATGCTAGAATGGAAGAGGAGACTGATTACAAAGGAGCAAGGGGGTACTTTTTGGAGTAATGGAAATGTTTGATACTTGGAATGGGGGAGTGGTCACATGAATGTACACATTTGTCAAAACTCATTAACCACATGTAATTGTATCTTGAATTTATAAAAAATATAATAAAATGTAAATCAGATCATGCATTCCCCCAGCTCGAAACCCAGCATGGCTTCCCAACTGCTTTTAGAATAAAACCCAAACTCCTTCCCATGATTCACAAGGCACTGAATGAGTTAAGCTATACTCACCAAACTCAGCCTATCAGTCCATCCCTCATTACTACATTCTAGTCACATTGATCTTCCCAATATTTATTAGAAATTCCAAATTCTCTTTTAAAATATAAAATGCAAGGTAAAAAAAAAGAAAAAGCGGGAGAACTTAGAAATAGCAACTAATCACAATGTATGGACTTCATTTGAATTTTGATTCAAACAAAATGTAAGAGAAAATCACAGCATTTGTTAGGTTGGTTGCAAAATAGAGAGAGTCACACATGGAGAGCAAGCTGACAGCTATGGGAATGGGCGGCTGTGTGAGGGAGGTAGGGAGACAGAGAAAAAAAGGACAAAAAAAACTCATGGGCACAAACAACAGTTATGTGATGTGGCGGAGGTGAAGAAAGGTATGGGGGTATAATAGTGATGGATGAGGATTTGGCTTGGGGAGGTGATCACACAATACGGTGTACAGAGATGGGTTGTAGAATTGAGCACCTGAAACCTGTATAATTATGTTAGCTAGTGTCACTCTAATGAATCTAATTTAAAATATTTAAATCATAAAAATTTTAAAAAGGTATAAAATATAAAAAGATAGCATTTTAACCGAAGAGACTGAGCATCTCCTTCCTGAGGGAGAGAAAAAGGCACGCGGCAAACATATTCCAGAAGATGAGGTAAAGCCAAATGGGGGTTATCAATATGCAGATTTTACAAGTCTCCAGATGTGAACTGCCAGTCACAATGATTACCACAGCAATCTCACAAAGGCTATATATGAGAAACAAGAGTGCTGCTACAAGCATTCATTCTAAAAGCATTTGTTTAATGAGTTGGGGAAATTTTTGCAAACATATCCAACAATTTTCTTTCTCTTGTTTTTCATATACTTGTTTCTCCTGTAACTAAGTTATACATAGATCCTAAGGTTTCATGCCAACTATCTTGCCATAAAACTACAATTTTACATGTGTAACCTCACCATCACATTTCTGGCAATAATCTCAGGTCACAGACTGTACAGAAAGATTTAGGAATATAAACTCAGTAGGAATCTTAAAATGTTTAGAAAATTAATTAGTATTTGGCACGCTGTTTTAAAAAGCCTTTCATTCTGGTTCTGTCAAAAGCAGTCTGGCACATTTCTCTAGCACACTAACAATCTGATGATCGGTAAAACCAATGTTTTATTTAGGTCCTTTTTACAGTTCTTCAGTGTTTCATTTGCATACATACATAAGACCAAGTTAAAAGCTGAGGTTACAGACGCTAAAGGAGGAAAAGGCATTTCAGTCTTAGATTAGTCTATTTTAATGCTTTTTTAAAATGCTTTTAAGATTGTTTCTTATCAAATAAGACAATCATGAGAAAATAGTTATGGAGGAAAGCAAACCAAAAGAGAAAATGCAGTCAAGTATTCATAGCTGCAAAAAAAGAGAGGTTACCTTGCAAACTTTATTTTCAAAATCATAAATTTAAAGCAATAATCACCCCTGACAACCTCAGGTCCTATTTTTTAAAAAGCTTTACAACACCAGAGAGAAAGGATGATCATTCTCTTTCATATAAATGGATAAACTAAGGATTATTGAGGTTAAATGACTACTCCAATATCACACAGCCAGCAAGTAACAGAGATAGGATACAAGTTCAAGTCTGATTCCAAAACCCTGTACCCTAAACAACTATGCTACTCTGTCACTCTATTTTTTTGTTATATCTTGCATTACAACTATAAAAGTACCCAACACAAAAATCTAGCTATTTCAAAATAGGCACATTTAAAGAATAAAATGTTTCCTTTTATCTTTGAATTCTGTCACTTATGTGACAGGTGACATACCACAGAATTTTTGGTTGTTCATCATTATTTACACAGGAAAGCAGTTACACTCTACATTTGAGAATAACCTGGGCCTTATTGCTTAGATTACTCCTCATTTTGAGAGATGCCTATCATAGAGCCATTGTTAATAATTAAATACATGGGAATATAAACAGAAAAGTGAACAAAGGTAAAATTTTTAGAGTTCTTTGTGAACATACATAAAAGGCTACACTTTGGTATGGAAAACACCAGGTCTGGACACTTGCTTATAATTCACAATTATCCAAATATATCTAGATTCTAATTATCAAAACTCACAAAGTCTGTGTGTGACAATCACTGTAGAGCCCAACAAAGCTACAGAATAAAACTAAATGAAAAGATGGAATTGAAAATTTGTTCTATTTTGTAGAAGGGCAAGCTTCTCCAGCTGCTGGGATAAAAATGACTGGATTCAAATGTTGAGTGAATTGGATTAATTTCTCAGTACTGTTCTCCTCCTTCATTCCCCTAGGAAGAAAGACCATGTCACTCAACAGTGATACTTCTAGCCAATTAAAGGGTGGTTTGAGGCTGCAATGCTTCCACTACATCTCCAAGCTGGAAAGATTTCAGCTGTAACATAGGATCCACAATAAGGATAAAGTAAGGAAGAGTAGGTAAAATGAGCTCTGTCATACTGGCAGTCGGTCTCATGGGAAGGAAAGAGCCAAAGAATTAGCATTTCTGAACTTGACAAGTGAATGTCACAGTCAGAGACTCTACATGCACCAGCAATCTTATTCTGCTCTGCCCCTCATATTACATCAGGTTTTAGGAACTACTATTTCTAAATGTGTCCTATGTCAATCAAATATTTCCCTTTCCCCATATAAAGCTAAAATTTCTGGAGAATTTTAGTCTAATCATTTGTTGCTTGTACTCATTCTCTTATTTTGTTCAGATCGCAGAGCTAGTAATTGGCAGCCTCATACACAATACCCAACACACAGCAGGCGCTCAAAACAAACTGACCACATTCATAATTCAGCGAGCATTTTTTTTTTAGAGAAGTATTTTTTTAAAGATTTATTGATTGATTTTACAGAGGGGAAGAGAGGAGTGAGAAGTATCAACTGATAGTTGCTTCACTTTAGTTGTTCATTGATTGGTTGTCAAAAGTACCTTGACCAGGATTTCAAACCGGAGACCTCCGGTGTTCTGGGTTGCTTTACCCACTGCACCATCACAGGCCAGGCAAAAGCAAGCATTTGAAAAAATAGTTTATTGAGGTAAAGTTTCTATAACATATAATTAACCATTTTAAAGTGAAGAATTAAGTGGCATTTAGTACATTCACAATTTTGTGAGACCACCACCTTTATCTAGTTCCAAAACACTTCCATCACTCCCTATACCAAATTAGGAATTTCTCCACATTACTCCTCTCCCTTAGCACTATGGAAACCATAAATCTGTATTCTGTCTCTATGGATTCATCTGCTCATTTCATATATACAGAATCATACAATATGTGACCTTTTGTGCCTGGCTGTTTTTCACTTAGCAAAATGTTTTTGAGGTTCATTCATGCTACAGATCTTCATTTCTTTTATGGCTGAATAATATTCCATTGTATGTATATACCACAATGTGTTTCTCCATTCATCCATTGATGTACATTTCCATCTATTGGCTATTTTGAATAGTGCTCCTATAAACATGTGTGTACATGTATTTATACTTAGGAGTGAAATTGCAGGGTCACATGGTAACTCCATGTTTAACTTTATGAGAAACTGTCAAACTGTTTCCACAGCCAAGCAAGCATTTCTAAGCATGAACCATGTACCAGATAATGTCCCTGCTCTTCTGAAGTTTACATTCCAGTGAAAAAGAAAAACCATAAACAAGCTAATCACTAATTATATTATATATGTAAATACATGTACATATAAATGTCATTTCAAATGGTAGTACAATATATAAAAAAATGAAAGTAAGGTACAGAGAGGTATGGGAGGGTACTACTTAATACAGGGTATTCAGGAAAGGCCTCTCTGATATTCAGGAAAGGCCTCTCTGATACATGAACAACATAAAATAATATCATTAAATACTTTTAGACACTTCAATAGTTATTGAAACATTATTTTTTATGAAACAGTATTTCTTATATGATATTTTTCCAAACTACTTTTATCTTTTTGGCTTAAATAATGTTCCCTTTGTGACTTTCTTTCTGAATATTAATTCATATTGGTAACTTTATAAAGGTCTATGCTATTTATTTTGTCCAACACAAAATAAAACCCATCTGGTGAATTTTCATGATCACTACTATGCCCTATAGCAACAAACCTACATTTCTGATATGATTACAGTTACAGGTAATCATCAAATTAAATGCTGTAGAATGCCAGGACTCTAAAATCTCAAAACATCAATTTCCCAGAAGAATGTAACTAACAAATTAAAAATAACTCAGATAAAGTATTATATCCCAAATATGGGGTAAATACACTTGGCTAAGGGTTAGGAACCTCAGTCCTATTTCCTGCTCTTAAGTTTTCTGGATATCAATTTTCAGAAAGTGTGGAAGGGGAGAGGAGAAGAAGGGGAATAATGCCTAAGAAATAAATTTTGAATTGTACATCTGGAAGCCTCAAAGACTTGGGTTCCTTTAACAGAACCCAAAGATAACTGTGATGACATAGTACACTTTATGTCTTTAAGTCAATTTAGTTTAGCGAAAATATGGCTATCCATAATACTACTTTAGAGACTAGCTCCAATTTAAGCAGAAGTTTACACTCCAAATTAAGGATCGTCATCTAAATTGCCAAGGAATTCTTGAGCAGCGGTTCTCAACCTGTGGGTCGCGACCCCGGCGGGGGTCCAACGACCAAAACACAGGGGTCGCCTAAAGCCATGGGAAAATACATATTTATTATACAATACATTTTAAAATAAAATATGTATTTTATAGGTGCTCAATAAATGACTAAAATTAATGAAGGAAATTGTATTCTAAAGTTTTTAAAATAGATAGTAGTCCCTCATTATCCATGGGGAATACATAACAAGATCCCCAGTGGATGCCTAAACCATGAATAGTACTGAACCTTATATAGACTATGTTTTTTTCTACCTATGATAAAGTTCCATTTATAAACTAGGCACAATAAGAGATTAATAATAATTAATAATAAACTATAACAATTATAACAATATGCTGTAATAAAAGTTATGTGAAAGAGGTCTCTCTTAGCAAACTAGCACAAATTTATTTTTCACTTTTCACAGGGTCATGGACAGATTTGTTCTTACCATAGCTCTTAGCAATCTCAGCATACAATTCTTTTCTTTCCTTATAAAGTTAAGAAATTTTACCTTTTCACTGAAAGAAAGCACTTTACAGATTCTCTTTGGCATATCTGAATTGCCTATATCATTCTTGTACTTTAGAGCCATTATTAAGTAAAATAAGAGTTATGTGAGCTTGACCAGGCGGTGGCGCAGTTGATAGAGCGTCGGACTGGGATGCGGAGGACCCAGGTTTGAGACCCTGAGGTCACCAGCTTGAGCGCAGGCTCATCTGGTTTGAGCAAAGTTCACCAGCTTTGACCCAAGGTCGCTGGCTGGAGCAAGGGGTTACTCGGTCTGCTGAAGGCCCTTGGTCAAGGCACATATGAGAAAGCAATCAATGAACAACTAAGGTGTCACAACAAAAAACTGATGATTGATGCTTCTCATCTCTCTCCGTTCCTTTCTGTCCATCCCTATCTAGCCCTCTCTCTGACTCTCTCTTTGTCTCTGTAAAAAAAAAAAAAAGAGTTACGTGAACACAAACATTGTGATACCATGACAGTAAATCTGCTAACTCAGACATCCACTAAATAACTTATAGCACATAGTAGATACAGCATGGATACACTGGACAAAGAGATGATTCATGTCCTGGGCTGGACATCCAAGGTTACCCAGCACAGCATACAATTTAAATCTTATAAACTCTTTATTTCTAGAATTTTCCATTTAATATTTTTAGACTACACTTGACTGCATATAACTAAAACCATGACAAACAAAACTGTGGAAAAGAGAAAAATATTGTACTTAACAATACACTTACAGTATTAATTAATTACATACTAAGGATAATGTATAATCCTTAAAAATCCCTGTAAAGACTGACAAGCAACAGCCTTTGTCCTTACTCTTCAAAAGCTCTGTAATAGTCATCATCCATCACCCCTAAAGTTTTATTAAAAGGTTTATAAACTTTGTCAAGTTGTAAAGCCAGCAGGCAGGGCCAAGGCCACTATCACAGCAGCCTCCTTCTGGCCTATGCAGGTTCGCATTGGATTCGGACAGTCGGTAAAGAAACAATGGAGCCAAAAACTGGTGGGCCATAGTCTTTAATCCTAGCTTGCACCCGGCGGGCAAGTAAAAATACACACTAGGCTCCAAAACCCAGTCACATTCAGTGCTCACAAAGCCACTGAATTATCCGAGTTTCCTAGAATCAAAGGTTTCTAGCTCACCAGCCTTATTCTCCTCAGTTCCCCATCTCCTTCCTTCTCCAGCGTCAAACTGCACAAACTGGCCTCTCACTCAATACTCTGCCATCTTGCCTGCTTCTCCTGGCCTACTCCACGTGGCCTCCTTCTCTGCTCTCTGCTCTGCTCTCTCCTCTAATGATAATCTCAGGAACCAAGAGCGCAAGCTCCCGTTCCGCCCCTATTTTATAGTGTAGCTTCACAACCTTTAATCCAATTACAAAATAGGGAAGCCTCTAATACAAAGTCACTTCTCTGAGGCATGATTGGATTGTACCGCCCCACATCAAAAAGGGTGGACAAGGCGGGTGGGCAAGGCTTAATCCCAAAACCAAGCCCCAGGCTACAAGGATTCTGCCTGCCTTTAACCCACCCCAACACACATTAATATCACCTGGGCGATGGCCTCCTCGTGTTATCTTTAACAAAGTGAGCATAATACATTTTATCTGCCCAACACAAGTATATGAAGGTCTAACCATTATGATATACACCTGAAACTAATACAAAATTAAGCTGAATGTAAACTATAGTATAATTGAAAAAAAAATTTTTAAGCTTTATGATTTCAGTACTTTATAATGTCAAACTTATAAAAACAGACAAACTGCATGTTTTGTCATTTCTCACTTTTAGAGCTCCTATGGTCCCCCTCTAGAAGACTCAAGGGAAAGGGAGACACCTCAAAAATGTCCCTATACTCATGCCGTAAATCTAATTTTATAAGTATGCTCTTCTCCTGCTCCCAAGGTCCTCAACCATGGATACCAAATTCATGATAGACGGGGCAAGAAAGAAAAACACTCCATAATTCCAACCCAAAAGAATCTTGAATGACAAAATTATATAGATTTGCATTGAAATAATTCAATGAAAGTATAAAATAAGAGAAGTAAGTAAGTAAAAGTGAAGAGAAAAGAATAGCAGACCAACTTCGCAGCTATTCTCTGAAATCTGAAAACTCTTCCAGGTTATCTTAGAATCCTCAAACATGATTTATACATCTGATCTTCCTCCTCAGCTCAACACTAAGTATACCAAATAGCATTGCATTTGTAAATCTCCCTGATAAAAAGATCTGTGAACTGCTTCTCCTAGAATTGTTCTCCAAGTCCAGTGTATTTTTACTATCCTGTCAGTTTTCTGCCATGATAGTATGACAGGGTTATTTCATTTTAAATGTTACCATTCCTTTAACTACCAGATACCACCAATCATAGGGGCAAATAATGGAATAGTATTTCTGTAATCCACATAGAGATGTAATCCACATCTTTTAAAAGGTTGTAAGTGAATGAAATGATCCGATAACTCTAAAACCTAGTTTGAGAAAATTAGAAAAGACTAAAAATCTGAGAAAATAAAATCCTTCCATTGTTAAACTGGTATCATGGCCATTTCATCACATTTCATTCTAAATTATATAGAAGTAAGTATCCTACATATAAAATAATCTGAAAACCATTATAGCATATAACCGTTTATATAGCCTTTATTGAATTTTAATATAAAAATACAAATTGCTATCTTAACATAGGCATTTGCTTAATTCCTAATTAACTTCACTTCCATCCTTTTCCTATCTTTTTTCATTTGGTTGGTTTAAATATAGTTATGCCAATCCTCCATATTCTCACCACATGATTAAAAAATTTTATATAACACTGGTATGGGAGATGATTGATAACAATCTTATTTTTTTCAAACTGATTCCTTCCTTGCTGGTCTGTGGGGTGGAGAAAAACGTTAAAAGTGATTTAAAAGCTAGACTTTCTGAAACCCCCCTTTTTCAGATGAATATCAAAAGAGAAAGAAAATGAACAGGTAATCATTCTACCTTTAAAATGAGAAGTTCATACTGTGAAAGAGAGGGAAAAAATATATTCAAAGAGACCAAGTAACAAACTGCTCAAGCCATTTCCTAAAAAGAAATTGCATCTCTGCTTGTAATTTAAATTATAGAAAACTCCCTGTTCTTCAAAAACCACTTTTAAAAATGACCCCCAAATCATATGTGTTATTTTTTTAATGTGAAGATTTTAAGAATAAATTATACTGTTAATAAATTTAAGTAATGAGCTGTTTTACAGGAAGACAATTGTGGTAAGATATAACAATACTAACCCATCTTGCTAAAAAGAACACAAAGAGTAATAAAGACAATTATTAAAAATTGATTAAATCACTTTTTAAAGGAGGTTGGTGTCTTTAGAATTCTTTAGAATGGAATTTTATTTCCTAAGGGATAATGCACAAATGTCTCTGTCTTGTCTGAAGTGTACTAAAATTACAAATACACACTCATACTGAGGAAAATTGCTTTTACTTATCAGGTTGAAAGAAACAAGAAAGGCTTGAAAAACAGACATTTCCAGGGAAGAACAGTAAAGCAGGAAAGTGAAGGTATAATAAAAGGACTATAATCAGAGATATGGGAAGAAGACAAACTGCATTAATTAATTTTCTTTAAGAAATGAGACTAGCTGCACACTGAGATGAATTGTCTCATTTGCCAAGTGTCCCAAGTGGCAAAGTCAAACAAATAACTCTGTAATTCTTCATTAGTATTTCATCAAGTTTAACCATTTGCAGACAGCGAAAGGGGGGAGGGGTTTCTCAAATCTTATGAAAATTACAGCTAATCAACTTTTTATATGTATTTTTCAGTCTCTTCCTTTGTTGAAATACCCAAGTACCAAGTGAAACTGGTATAAATACGTACAGAAGAAAACCAGATAAGATAAGCAGCAGGAAGGGACTACTCTTCATGAGACCATGTGGGACAGAGCAAAGCCTGTCATATCCTTCAGAACTGGGGTTTGTTTCTGACTCCTCCACTTTGTAGTTAAATGACTTTGCCCCAATTATTTAATCTCTTGAGTCTCAATTTTCACAAAAGTACAAAATTAAGAAAACCATGCATGGCTGTGCGATGAAAGATAATTGTGACATTAAATACCATATATATAAAGTACCTAGCCCTTTTGCCAGTAAATGTTAAGTCCTCTAATAAAGTATACAAGTCAGGCAAATATAAATATTTGAGATTTATTGTTAAATGATCAAATATTTGAGCATACTATGTGATCTTCTGAAGCCTAGTGAGTCTCACTCAACATTTAGTTGAGAAATTTAGTCTTCAATTTTCAGGTACTTTTATCTCAGAGGTAAAAGTTATAGAAAAATGTGTTATAAATTTATTTTTCCTTTGGACATAAGCTTTTTTACTCTCAACCCCAGTAAAAGATAAATTTTTAAAGCATAGACTAGTTTTTATTACACATGGAACACTTATTCTAAAATGAAAAGTTATATCATTTCTTATAATTATAAAAAAATATCCTATTTTAAAAAACTGGATATTACAAAAATATCATAAAGTATACATTTTGAAAAATCACTTGAAATCCTACCAACCAGAGATAACAGTGGTTAAGAGTCTGATATATAAATAAGCATACATAAACACACTTCTTTCTCTGTATAAATGCATATATAGATTTTAATAAAAACTGGAAAATTAATATCCTTTGAATAAGTTTTAGATGCCTTTTATTAACTGTATAATCATAAGAACACTAGAATGAAATGAACAAAACTTCCACAATCCCAACACCTTAAATCAAGTGTTTTCACCTTTCTCATGTCCATTTTTAATGCTTACCCCCATGAATATATAATTGACAAAAATATAATCTTAAAAGATACAATTTTACACTCGTGTCCTTCCTCTGTTGCAGCATGAAAATACAACAAATGAGATCTTTGTTATAGATACTAATATCGAAATATCCTTCCTGATTATGATTAATAGAACCAATTCCTCATTCTTGGAAATGACTGGTTTTATTAATAACAAACATGCCTACTTTTGTTTTTAAGGGTTTTTTTGTGTGTGTGACAGAGACAGAGACAGAGACAGAGACAGAGAGAGATAGAGAGAGGGACAGATAGGGACAGACATACAGGAAGGGAGAGAGATGAGAAGCATCAACTCTTCATTATAGCACCTTAGTTGTTCATTGATTGCCTTCTCATATATACCTTGATCGGGGTTGGGGGTGCTACAGCAGAGCAAGTGGCCTCTGGCTCAAGTCAGTGGGGTCATGTCTACGATTCCATACTCAAGCCAGTGACCCTGAGCTCAAGCTGGTGAGCATGTGCTCAAGCCAGCAACCTTGGAGTTTCGAACCTGGCTCCTCTGTGTCCCAGTCCAACACTCTATCCACTGCATGACCTCCTGGTCAGGCTATTTTTAAGGTTTTTATACTTTGTTGGCAGAGATTAAATGGGAAAAGACATGAAAATTCATAGTAGCCTGCATTATATAAATGCAACATATTATTATCAGTGGAACAGAGAATGAACATTTCAAGTATATGTGATGCCTCTGATATTCTTAGGGATGACATTCTAGGACTTTTGCTCATAGCAAACAAAATAAGACTTCCCCTATTATATAACTAGATCCAGGATATGCCATAAAAATATATTTAATGTATTTCTGAGCTTCCAAGTAAGTCAGGGAAAGGTGTAAGGGGGAGACAAGAATATGAGCTGAAATAGAATGGGGGCAGGGAGGAACTAAACCTGCATGAAGTGAATCAGAATCTCCCTCCGGAAATTAAGCCAAGACTCTTGAATGGTGCTAAAGCAGTCTCAGGCCTATGTACCTTGGTTTCTAGTAGAAATAAACATAAACCCTTCATGAAATAAACAAGCCTCAATTTAGGCCCTTAGGATTAAGTTTAAATAAATATATGTTAATAATTTGTTTTTAAAAATCAGTAAACCATGCCTGACCTGTGGTGGCGCAGTGGATAAAGCGTCAACCTGGAAATGCTGGGGTCGCCGGTTCAAAACCCTGGGCTTGCCTGGTCAAGGCACATATGGGAGTTGATGCTTCCAGCTCCTCCCCCCTTCTCTCTCTCTCTGTGTCTCTCTCCTCTCTCTCCCTCTCTCTCTCTCTCTCTCTCCTCTCTAAAAATGAATAAATAAAATTAAATTAAAAAAAAAAATCAGTAAACCATTTAAGAAAATAACCCACCATGAGTGAGAGATACCAAAAACAAACAACAAAGCTTATTGATTGTTTTTCCTAAAAGAAAGCTATATTTTATCTCTAAATTAAAAGATACCTTTCCACAAAGTCAGAAATCTAAAGCTTTATTTCTGTGTACTAGGATACAACCATAACTATCAAGGATTCAAAGAACATATTCCTCCAAAATCTCACCCTAAAAGCATTTAAAAATTTCATCTTTCATAAACTGAAGCTTAATTTTAAAACAGTCATAGTTTTTTTAAAACCAATCATCTATATCATTTTGTTCTTAACTGCCTAAGCAGGAATCAGGGGAAACAGTAGTGCATTTTTCCAAGTAACTTAGACTATCTACATTCTCAGAGTGTTAGTAAAGAAAAGCTAGGTTACAAAATCAACATAACCCCCAAAATCACTGTGACTTTAAGTAACAAGGTTGCTTTTTTTCCTTGCTCTCCCTGCATGGCTATTGCTCTGCTCTTTACTGTCCTCACCTAGGGATGCCACCTGCAAGAGCTTCTACTGTTTGAAACCAGGCGAGTCACAGGCAGGTGAAAAAAAAAAACAGGGTAAATGGCAAAATTGTGTGCTGATTCCTTGACATTCCCTTAGTCAAAGCAAATCATATGACTATGCCTAACTTCAAGGGGGTAGGGAAATACAAGCCTACCATGTGCCCAGAATTAGAGAAGAGAAATACTGGTGAAGAGCACTAAGGGCCACCACACACAGTTATTTTAACTATTCAAATAGCACCTCCACTGGTAATATAAATACGGAAATGCTTAACTGAATATAGTTGAAAGTTCACATAATAATTCTGCTGCTTGGCTAGTAGAGAACCACAAGATGGTCTCAGAGAAGTGGGCTTAACAATGGCTTTAAGTATTTGTTGTTTCAAGATACTAGGCTCCTTTTTCAAATGAGTAAATGGAGCAATTATCCAAGGCTCTGCTCTTCCAAACAATTTACCCCACTAACTTAATGTCTCTCTAATCAGAGGAGAAAATGGTTGACGTACCACAATAGACAGAAGTCAAATAAAAATCACTATGATACCCTGTGTACTCAAAAGAATAGAATACCTCTTGTATCACTAGCAATGCCTCTTTGCCTAAAACATAAGTCAGTCAAATAGTAGTTTAAGATGTGGTAGTCAAGAAGAGGGATTTTTTTAATGACATGGGCAATAAAACTGTCAAGCTTTAGGAATGATCTATGAAATTGTCACAGCCTTGCCATTTCTTCCTCTTCCCTTGCTCTCTCCCTCCCATCTTTTTACCTTTCTTCCTCTTCTTATTGAAGGTAAGTGATAAAATATATTTTTTAAGTGTTTCTTTTGACCTAACCAGTGGTGGTGGAGTGGATAGTGCATCAACCTGGTTCAAATGATGAGGTCCCAGGTTTGAAACCCAGAGGTTACTGGCTTGAGCACAGAGTTGCCGGCTTGAATGTGGGATCATCAAAATGACCCCATGGTCACTGGCTTGAACAAAGTGTCACTGGCTCAGCTGGAGCCCCCTGGTCATGGCACATATGAGAAGCAATCAATGAATAACTAAAGTGCTGCAACTACAATCTGATGCTTCTCATCTTGCTCCTTTCCAGTCTGTCTCTCTTGCAAAAAGAAAAAAAAAAGTTTCTTTTAAGGAGAGCACTGTCTTAAGAAAATATTCAAACAGATGCTTTGAAGAGGGTGAAATCAAGATAGCCAAACTGTTGCTCATAAAATGTTAACGGATGGCTTCTAGTTAAATATAACACATTAAACATAAGTACTAAGCAAAAAATATTCTCAAAAACAAAGATGAGAGATTTTATTTTAAGTCATAAACCCACAAATACAAAAAGAACAAAACAAAACCCAACAGGAACAGAAAAAAGAACAAAATTTTGGGAGCAAAGTTGATGAACAAGTGGTAAAACAGACTAAGCAGATCCAAGAAAGTAAAGCCTCCAGTACAGAGAACTAAGAAACAGCCAATTTACACTAAGGAATCTCCTAAATGCTTGGAAAACAACAGCAGTAGGCACGTCTAAAAGATGTAGATATGGGTATAAAAATAGGAGAACTAACTGGTTGAAAAACTGTTTAAGAAGCAATTAGCCCCTAGAATAGATTGTTTTCTAAATATCATGTCTCCCAAAATAAACAGAAGTCTCTGGAGAAATGGCTGATTTCAGTTCTAAAACAAAAAATGTATAAATGCCCCAAACACCTTATCATTCCAAAACATAAGAGAGATTTTAAAAACCATTGGAGTCGTGTCAAAAAGACTCAGTAACCAACCTGAAGAGGCTTCAAGGACCAGAGGTAGATCACTGACAAAAATAATAATTGCAACAGATTAACACACATCAAGTTCATTTACGTCCAAGGGTTCATGATAATACTTAATAAAACAACAACAACAACAAAGATTTACTGGTCTCCTTTGGAGAATGTGAAGGAACCAATTCATTACTGTGAATAAAGGAAAATAAGGGAAAGAAACATTCATCCTGCCTTTCTATAGAAACCAATTCATAGTTAACCAAATAGCTGATGAGAAGATTGCTATCTAAAAATTTTCTAGCTAATAAACACTGATGGAATGAAATTAATTTGAGTATATTCATTTTGTAACCCCAAATTAATTTAAGGATGTAGGTAATGATCATCAGTGGCTGCTAACAACACAAAAACAGAAAACAGAACATCAGTGCCTCACAATAGATGTAAATATATTTCTGAAGTAGTCTTGCTCCCCAAACTCCCACCCAACACACACACACACACACACACACACACACACACACACACACACAATTGCAGTAGTGAGTCTGACAAAGCATCTAAATCCAACTATCAGTTTTAGAAAATAGAGGAGACACTATAACATCTTAAAGATAGCACAAAGATACAATCAGCAAAGTCAAGACTAAAAAACTGTAGGACAATCGACTCTGTTTCTATAACAAGCAAGTTGCAAGCCTCATCAGTGTTGTCACAATGGACAGAGTCAACCTGGGATGCTGAGGTCCCAGGTTCAAACCCCAAGGTCACCAGATTGAGCATGAGCTCATCCAGAGCGAGCACAGGCTCACCAGCTTGAGCAAGGGGTCACAGGCTCAAGGCACGTATGAGAAGCAATCAATGAACAACTAAAAAAGTGCCTCAACTACAAATTGATGATTCTCATCTCTCTCTCTTCTTCTCTCTCTCTCTCTTTCAAAAAAAAAATTTGCAAGAAAAAAGAGATTGTGAGAGATAGTGAGAGAACAATGGTATATGCAACAGCAAGAAAGAAACAGAGAAAAATTAAGTAAATTAAGAGACTTAGAGACACAGCAAGCAATATATGGATTTTTTTATTTAATAAAGTTTTAGTTTTCAAAATGTACAACTGGCAGGACCATTTGTTCATACATCTTCAACAGTAGCTGAGGCATCTCCACTTTTGTGTCTCTAGTGTACATTACTTAAGTTCTGTGCTTTGAAACTAGTTTAATAAGTCATTTACTAAGGAGCTCCTGAAGGGCTGCCTGCCCTAGCCAAGGAACTGAATCTTTAGTTTCTCAGAGACAATAGCTGGGGTTATAAGCTTATAGTTGGGAACCTCCTTACATTTTGTCATATGTTGTTTTGTCAAAAAATACTAGGTTATTGAAATTGTCCCGAACTTTGCCTATGGACTAATACTTTTTGGCCTTGCCCTCAGATTTGTTCACTGAGTCTTTGTCTTTCTTGGCCAGCTTCTGGCAATCTTTCTTCTTCTTGTCATCCTTGGGGAAACTTGGAAGAAATAGACTAAAGAAGAAAATTTCAAAACAACTATAATACTCTATTAGAAATGAGAAAAATATTGCATTTATGAAATAAGAATGCTAGAGAATAAAGGAAATAATGAAAACAAAATTGTTAGGAATAAAAAAAAGAAATGAAAAACCTAAACAGAAAAATTGTATGATAAGGTTGAAATGTTGCAGAAAACAAATTAAAAAACAAGAGAGATAGAAAACAAGAGAAAAAAATAATAGATTAGCTAATGAGATTTGAAATCTGAATAAAAGTAGTTCAAGAGAGAATATAAATAAAAAAAAAAGAAAGAACCTGACCAGGCAGTGGCACAAACTGGGATACAGAGGACCCAGGTTTGAAATCCAAAGTCATACCCTCGAGCACAGGCTCACCAGCTTTAGTACAGGGTCACTGCCTTGTGCATGGGATCATAGATATGACCCCATGGTCACTGGCTTGAGCCAAAGGTTGCTGGCTTGAAGTCCAAGGTCACTGGCCTGAGCCCAAGGTTGCTGGCTTGAGCAAGGGGTCACTCGCTCTGCTGTAGCCCCCCAGTCAACGTACATATGAGAAAGGAATCAATGAACAACTAAGGAGCTGCAATGAAGATTGATGCTTCTCATCTCTCTCCCTTCCTGTCTGTCCTAATCTGTCTCTCTCTCTGTCTCTGTCACATAAATAAATAAATAAATAAATAAATAAATAAATAAGAAAAAGAGAACATCAAAAAATATAAAAAATGATATCATTAAAGAAATCATTAGCCTGACCTGTGCTGGTGCAGTAGATGGGGACTTGGCCTGGAGCACTGGGGTCACCAGTTTGAAGCCCCAGGCTTAACTGGTCAGGGCACATACGGGAATCAATACTTCCTGCTCTTCCCCTCCTCTCTCTCTCCTCTCTAAAATGAGTAAATAAAGTCTTTTAAAAAAATTTTATTTATTTATTTATTTTTATTTTATAAATAAATTTTTATTAATGTTGATGGGTTACATCAATAAATCAGGGTACATATATTCAAAGAAAACATGTCCAGATTATCTTGTCATTCAATTATGATGCATGCCCATCACCCAAAGTCAGATTGCCCTTCGTCACCCTCTATCTAGTTTTCTTTGTGCCCCTCCCCCTCCCCCTTCCCCTCTCTGTTCTTCCCTCCCACACCCTCCCTCCCCCCCACCCCAGTAACCACCACACTCTTGTCCATAAAAATTTTTTTTTAAAAAAGAAAGAAATCATTAAATGTCCCTAGCCAGTTGGTTCAGTGGCAGAGCCTTGACCCAGTGTGTGGATGTCCCAGATTGATTCCCGGCCAGGGCACACAGGAGAAGCGCCCATCTGCTTCTCCACCCCTCCCCCTCTCCTTCCTCTCTGTCTCTCTCTTCCCCTCCCACAGCCAAGGCTCCATTGGAGCAAAGTTGGACCGGGCGCTGAAGATGGTTCCATGGCCTCTGCCTCAGGTGCTAGAATGGCTCTGGTTGCAACAGAGCAATGCTCCAGATGGGCAGAGCATTGTCCCCTAGGGGGCATGTGGGGTGAATCCTGGTCAGGTGTGTGCGGAAGTCTGTCTCTCCACCTCCCCGCTTCTCACTTCAGAAAAATACAAAAAAAACAAAAAAAAAAAAAACATTATATGAAATTTCCCAAAATTAAAGTATTTGGGTTTTTAGATTAGGAGTTATCCACCTAGTGTCCTGCAAAGCTGATAAAAACAAATTCTCCCTAGAACACAGTGAAGACAAAGAAGATTCCATAAGTTTCAAAAGCTAAGAATTTTCATATAAAGGATCGAGATTTTAAATTACATCAGAATTCTCAACAGCAAAATATAAAAAAGACATTGGCTGAATCAATTCCTTCAAAATTTAGAGGAGAAAATAATTACCAAGCTAGAATACTATAACCAGCCAAATTATTCATCTCTAGTGAGAGTAAAATAAAGACATTTTCATCAATGCATGCAAGGTTTTAACACTTTTCTTTCCATGTTTTATTTTTCACAAAACAGTTAAATAACGTGTACCTCTAAAACAATAAAGATGAGAAAGAAGATGAAATGGGATCCAAAAACGAATGACTCAAACAAAAGAGAGGGATAAGAGGAATCTCTTGATGATGGTAAATAATAATCACAGTATAATAGTTGTAGAGCAACTAGTCCAAATTGGAGAAGATCAGAGGTTTCAGAGAGATTTCTTCAAGAACACAAAATTGTTAGAATGTCTCCTGTGTCTGAACATATTAATATAAGTTTAACATAAATTCATAATATGGGATTAAATTTATAATATATACTCACCATCTCAAATTTTCTCTTCCATCGTATCTTAAACCCATGCAAACAGATTTAACCCTACCACTCTACTGAATCTGTTCCTGTCATTAGTGAGCTCCATGTTGCTGAATCTAACAGTCAATCCTCAATGTTCATATTAATTCCAACTATTAGCAAGTTCAAAGAAAAAATAAAAAAGTCTAGAAACAAAAGAAAATGAAAACACAACATACCAAAACTTATGAGATGCTGCAAAAGCAATTCCAACAGAAAAGTTTGAGTGGTAAATGTCTACATTAAGAAAAAAAGTTCTCAAATAAACAACTTAACTTTACACCTAAAGAAACTACTAAAAGAACTAAGTCCAAAGTTAGCTGAAGAAAAGAAATAAAGACTAGAGCACAAATAAGTGAAAGCCAAAAGGAAAAGCAAAAAATAATTCAACAAAACTAAGATTTTTTGAAAAGACCAACAAAATTGACAAACCTTTAGCTAGCCTAAGAAGAAAAAAAGATTCAAATGGCTAACATCATACATATATATGATATATGTGTGTATATCTGTATATATATGTGTACATACATATATATATATACATAGAGAGAGAGAAAAACAAATAGCGAGACAGAGAAATATTGTTAGGTCCTAGAAATAGAAGAAAGCACAAATTTATGGCTTCTGTCCTGAAAGAACTTAAAATTCAGTTGTGGAAACAACATACATAAATAACATAAGACTGAAATTTTCAATTTAGCCTATTAGGTAAACTCTAATACCATGATTTTTTAAATAATATTTTTATTGGTATAAAATTAACACAATATAAAATTCATCCTTTTAAACAATACAATTCAATGGTTTTAGTATATTCACTGAGTTGTACATCCATCACCACAATTAATTTTAGAACATCACAATTAATTTTAGAACATTTTCATCACCCCAAAAAAGAAATTCCATACCCATTAGCAGCCACTTCCCATTTCTGCCTGCCCCTCAGCTCTTGCACACCACTAAACTACTTTCTGTCTCTATAGATTTGTCTATTATGAACATTTCATATAAATAGAATTATACAACATATAGTCTAGTCTTTTTCACTTAAAAATGTTTTCAAGATTCACCCACACTGTACCATGTATCAGTACTTCATTTTCTTTATGGCTGAATACTATTTTGTTATATGGATATATCACAGTTTTTCTATCCATTAATTTGTTGATGAACATTTAAGTTGTTTCCACTTTTAGCTATTATTAAGGAAAACATCATATGCCTATCTCACACTCTCTCTCTCTCACATACACATACACACACACACACACACACACAGTCATACTCTACACATTAAACTTACACAATATTATGTATAACGCTGGAAAAAATGAAGTACACATGTTGGAATGAGGGGGGTACACACATACACATCATAGGGACTATATCAAAAGAAAAGACTTCTTCACAGCAAAGGAAATCATCAACAGAACAAAAAAGGAAACCTGCTGAATGGGAGAAAATATTTGCAAATCATATATCTGATAAGAGGTCACTATCCAAAACTTAAAGAACTCATACAACTCAACATAAAAAATATGAATAATCCAATAGGCAGAGCCTGACCAGTGGTGGCACAGTGGATAGAGCATCAACCTGGGACGCTGAGGTCCAGGTTCAAAACCCTGAGGTCGCCAGCTTGAGCGCAGGCTCATCTGTCTTGAATGCAGGCTCACCAGCTTAAGCGCAGTGTTGCTAGATTGAGTGTGGAATCACCGACATGATCCCATGGTCTCTGGCTTGAGCCCAAAGGTTACTGGCTTAAAACCAAGGTCGCTGGCTTGAGACCAAGGTCACAGGCTTGACAAAAGGGTCACTGGCTCAGCTGAAGCCCCCAATCAAGGTACGTATGAGAAGCAATCAATGAACAACTAAAGTGTCGCAACTGTGAATTGATGCTTATCATCTCTCTTCCTCTGTCTCTGGCCTAAAAAAAAAAAAAGAAAAGAAAGAAAATAGGCAGAGGAACTACATAGACTTTTTTTCAAAGAAGACATACAGATGGCCAACAGGTAAATGAAAAAGTACTCAACATTACTAATCATCTGGAAAATGCAAATCAAAACTATGTAATATCACTTCCCACCTGTTAGAATAACTATTATCAAAAAGATAAGAAAGAAGTGTTGTCAAGGATATGGAGAAAATAGAACCCTTGTGCACTGTTTGTAGAAATGTAAATTGGTGCAACCATTATGGAAAGCAATACAGGGGTTCCTCAAAAATAAAAATATATTTACCATATGATCCAGCAATCCCACTTCTGAGTATATAGCCAAAGGAAATGAAAACAGAATATCGAAGAAGCATCTGTGCTCCCATGTTCACTGCAGCATTATTCACAATAGCCAAAAAAGGGAAACAGCTTAAGTGTCCATCAAGGGATAAATAGATAAAGAATATGTGACATATATTCAAATATATATAATATAATATTATTCAACCACAAGAAAAAAGAAAACCCTGCCATTTGCAACAAAATGGATGAACATTTAGGGCATTATGCTAAGTGAAATAAGCCAGAGAAAGATAATTGCTGCAGGGTTTCACTTATATGTGAAATCAAAAGAAAAAAAAAAGTCAAACTCAAAGAAACAGAGACCATAACTGGTTGCCAGGGGACTGAGGATGGAAGAAATAGAAAGAAGTCAGTAAGAGGGTACAAACTCTTACCTATAAAATGAGTAAGGTCTGAGAGTCTAATGTAAAATATAGTGACAATAGGACAGGTAATAACACTGTATTGTTAGCATATTAAAATATGCTAAGACAGTAGAACTTAACTGTTCTTAACAAAAATAAATAAATATGGCCCTAGCTGTTTGGCTCAGTGGTAGAGCATCAGCCTGGTGTATGGAAGACCCAGGTTCGATTCCCAGTCAGGGCACACAGGAAAAGTCGTCTGCTTCTCCAACCTTCCCCCACCTCCCACCCCCCGTCTGTTTGTCTGTCTCTCTCTCTATCTTCCCCTCCTGCACCTATGGCTTGATTGGTTCAAGTGCATCAGCCCTAGGCACTGGGAATGGTTCAGGGGAGCCTCCACCTCAGGCACCAAGAATAGCTCAATTGCGAGTATGGTCCCACATGGGCAGAGCATTGGCCCCAGACAAGGGTTACTGGGTGAATCCCGGTAGGGTCACATGTAGGAGTCCGTCTCTCTATCTCCCCTCCTCTCATGTGGAAAAATACATAGATAGATAGATAGATAGATAGATAGATAGATAGATAGATAAAGTGATTAATGTGTTAATTAACTATATGGGGGGAAATACTTTCACAATGTATATGTGTATCAAATCACTGTGATATAGACTTTAAATACCTTATTATATGCCAATTATATCTCAATAAAGCTGAAAAACTAATATATCTTAATTCTAACATCCTTCCAAACAATATAAATAATAAGTACTGAATAAATATTTGTTCAATGCTAATGTTAAACCCTTTGGAACAGCTGCAAAAGTGAGAGAAGTATCCAAGAAAAAACCATCACCACTTTACTTAAAAACTACCATAAGCTATCTGACAGCTGCAGCATTTGTCTGATATCATCCATTCACATGTCTTGGCGTTAGAATTCCACTATCAGTATGTTTAAGATCATTTATTTTAATCATTAAATCCATATGGCTTTATTGAGCTTGCTCACAAAATAGGAAGCTAAGAATTCAGAAGTGATGTGAGCTACATGTAACAATCTTTCAAAAATATTTTTCTTATAAAAGATCCAGCATTACAAAGAAAAAATAATTACAAAATGGTAAAGTACAAGTAGTCTAATGCAGGTCCAATTTATCCTTAATATTCAGGTTTATCTTTTGAATAATATATGATCTTGCTTGGACACAGATAATTACATTAACACCTACAATATGCAGAAACCTCAACATTTATAATAGACAATTCTTTATCACACAAATCCCATAATTTTCATCAGCAGTAACAATTTCTATTTGTTAGCAATAATAATCTGCATTATTTTTGAAAACTGAAGTTTCATAAAGCTGTACAAAGAATAAAATAAAGATTCAGTTAACAACTTCACAAAATGAGACAAGAGAAAGAAACTAGAAACAACTCACTTGAGGCACTACATTCTGTGGTTGGAATAAAAAATATGTTGATTACTCCATTATACTTGCCTTAATTTGCTTGTGAAACTGCAAAGCCGGGTTTCTTATTTGACAACATTTCAGAGACCAGAGAAATATTTCTTACTGGTGTAAAATTTGAACATTGTGAAAAATAATTTTCAATGTCTATTTCCACAGCTTTTGAAATACTACAAAACAAACTTGTGTAGAGCACCTACTACATACCAAGCACTGTATTAGACACTAAATGTACTAAAACTTACATGGAAATGCAAAGAACCTAGAATAATCAAAACAGTTTTAAAGGGAAAAAAAAGAACAAAATCAGAGGACTCATACCATCTGACTTCAAGACAATATAAAGAGATAGTAAACAAGATAGTATGCTGTTGGAGCGATGATACATGTATAAATCAAATAAACAGAATAAAGAATTCAGAAGTAAACCTAGGTATATAAAATCAATTTAATTTCAACAAAATTACTAAGTTAATTTAATAGGAGAAAAGATAGCTTTTCAATCAATGATAACTTAACAACTAGATATCTATATGGAAAAGAAAATGCCCTCAAACCTTATTTCACACCATATTTAAAAGTTAACTCAGAGTTGGTCATAGACCAGTTGTAAGAGTTAAACCATAAAACATCTAGGAGAAAATATTTCTAATCTTTGAGTACACAAACATTTCCTAACATAACACAAAAAGCATGAATCATAAAGGAAATAAATGATACATTAGATTTTACCAAAATTTAAAATGTCTATTCTTTAAAAGATGCCATTAAGAAAATCAAAAGGCAAGCTACAGACTAGGAGAAAACATTCTCATATGCTTGATGAAGAATTTGTATCCAGAATATATTTTATTCTCAAAAAGAAGAAATCAACCCATTTAAAAATTGGGCAACAGATTTAAACAAATATTTCTAAAAGTAGACATACTAGTGACCAATAAAGCACAAGAAAAGATGTATAACATTATTAATTCATGACAAAAACTGAATTTAAAAACCACATTAAGATGCCATTACACATCCACAAGAATGGCAATCGTTCAAAGGAGAAACTACAGATGAAGTAGAAAATATCTTAAGACAAAAATGAAAATATAACATACTGAAATGTATTCAATATAGTAAAAGAAGTACTAAGAGAAAAGTTTATAGCAATAAAGATTTAAATTTAAAAAGAAAACTTCAAATAACTGAACTTAATACCCCCAAAATTTAGAAAACAAGAACTAAAAACAAAGCAGAAAAAAGAGAATAATAAAGATTAGAGCAGAAACAAATAAAATAGATGAAAAAAATAGAAAAATAATTAAAACTCATCAATGGTGACAACAGGTCAGTGGTTGCTGGGCCAGGGGTAATACCAGTGGAGATGACTACAAAGGAGTACAAGGAAACGTTTTAGATGCTGAAAATGTTTTTAATCTTGATTGATTGAGGTGATAGTTTCATGGGTATATGCATTGGTCAAAATTCATTTAATTCAGCCTAAATTAGGTATATTTTATTGTACATAAATTACATTTTGATAGAGTTGACTTTTTAAAATTTAACTCTATTTATATGTCTCAATAAATGTCAAAGAACTCTAGTTATAAATCTCTTGACAATGGTGTGATTAAGCTAGAAATCAATAAAAAAAAGATAATCAAAATATGTTTGGAAATTAAGCAATAAACTCCTAAAAAAGTAGATAAAATAATCACAAAGAATGGTAGAAAATATTTTGAAATAAATTATAATTAAAGTACTACATATCAAAATGGAAGCCTGATCTGTGGTGGTACAGTGAATAGAGTGTCAAGCTGGAATGCTGTCAGTTGCCAATTCGAAACCCTGGGCTCGCAGGGTCAGGGCACATACAAGAAGCAATCAGTGCAACTAAAGCAGTGGTTCTCAACCTTTCTAATGCCGTGACCCCGCAATACAGTTCTTCATGTTGCGGTGACCCCAAACCAAAAAATAATTTTGGTGGCTACTTCATAACTGTAATTTTGCTACAGTTATGATTCGGAATGTAAATACCTGATATGCATTATGTATTCTCATTGCTACAAATCAAACATAATTTAAACATAGTGATTAATCACAAAAACAATATTTAATTATATATTGAGAAATATTTATTACTAATGGACCTCCTTACCTAGTGTATTGGGGCTACCATTCTGTAAATAGCTGCTTAACTAATGGATCTGTTTTTTCCAGATTAATGGCAAGTTTTCTATATAGAACAGTGTGAACTACGTCATAGGATACACTGCAGTTTCTGCACAGCATGGTATCTTTCAGGGCTCTTTCACACTATAAAGCAGCAATTTCTGCGGTGGAATCCACATCTCATTTACTTCAATGGGAGACCCGTGGATTCCGCAGAAGAGAGATCCCCTGTACAGCAGAAATGCAGTTCTGACACATTTCTTCTTCTCCTATTCAAGTCAGTGGGAGGCCGCAGCAGATTCCGCTCAAATATAGAGCATGTTGCTTAATTTTTTTCACGCTAGAACTTTTCCTAGAGCAGAAAAATTCCAAAGGTGGAATCCGCCACCCCAATAGACTTCTATAGGAGGCAGATCTTTTACACTGCAGAATCCACACAGCAGATTCCTCAGTGTGAGGCCTCTTTCAGTCTATTGGGGGTGGCGGATTCCACCTTTGGAATTTTTCTGCTCTAGGAAAAGTTCTAGCGTGAAAAAAATTAAGCAACATGTTCTATATTTGAGCAGAATCTGCTGCGGCCTCCCATTGACTTGAATAGGAGAGGAAGAAATGTGTCGGAAACTGTCATTTCTCTGCCTCTTATTGAAATCAAAAGGAGGCTGCGGTGGATTGTGTGGTAACCCAAGATTCTCAGGAGCTCTCTTCCACAAAATCCTCCGCACTCCCAATGAAATCAATAGGAGGCAGATTCAATGCCGGAAACCGCTGATTTCAGAATATGGGAAAATAGTGGGAGATATGGGAGATAATTATACATTGGGGAACAGTGTGAACTACATCTTATAGTGGTCTCTTATAGTATAAGACTGATGTAGTTCACACTGTGTAAATGCATGGTGCTTTGTGTAAGTGTAAGCTGCTTTGTGTACTGTGTAATGATTACAAACAAATCACCTTACACTTACACAGTACTGTGTGTATGGTGTGTGTACTGTTTTTACATTATTAACCTTTATTACACCTGCAGGCTGTCTTGCAGGCTCTCTTGGCTCTCCGACTCTTGCCTCTCTGCCTCCTAGGCTTCTGTCCTCCTGTGCTTGCTGCACCCGCCCACTGATGACGTCAGCAAGCGCCAGACACACATAATACGCTGCTATGGACTGTGAAGTGTTCCCCCCCCCCACTTCCCCTGCCCCTTAGGCCCCAGATGGATGATGCAATCACATCTGCGCATGACCTCAGGCATTCAGTTTGGAACGCCGTCCATAACGGCCTGCGTTCAAGCTGAATAGCGCTGCTGCAGACTGCAGATGGTAGCGCGGCTTCTCAGCGGCTAAAGCCATCGGAAATATGTCTAAAGCCATCGGAAATATGTATTTTCCGATGGCTTTAGGCAACCCCTGTGTTTTGGTCGTTCGACCCCCACCGGGGTCGCGACCCACAGGTTGAGACTGCTGAACTAAAGTGAAGCAACTACAAGTTGATGCTTCTCCTTCCCTCCCCCTCTCTCTCTCTACTCTCTCTAAAATTAATAAGTAAAATATTTTTTTAAAGTAGAATACAATTGTGGAATACAACTAAAGCTGGTCTGATAGAAAAATATAGAGCCTTAGAGGCATATATAAAAAGAAAAACTGAAAAATCAATCTAAAAATCCTTCTCAAGAAGCTAAAGAAGAAACATCAAATTAAGCTCAAGGAAAGTAGAAGGGAAATAATAAAGATTAAAGACAACTTAATAATAAAAATTCAATAGAGATGATCAAAAGCAAAAGTTGATTATTTGAAAAGACTGAATTTGCCCTCGCCAGATAGCTCGGTTGATTAGAGCATCGCCAGAAGTGCAGAGGTTGCTGGTTTGACCACTAGTCAGAACACAGAAAGGAACAGATCTATGTTCCTCTCTCTCTCTATCTCTCTCCCTTTATCTCCCTCTAAAATCAATAAAATAAACATTAAAAAAACAATTTTTTAAAGACTAAATTTATAAAACTCCTCAAAAGATTAGTCAATAAGAAACATATTGAAAGAAGACTCAGATAACATATAGAATAGGAGGCAATCACTGAGTCCTACATAGTCATTATTATAAAATTGTTCATTCTTAAATTGATCTATTATAGATACAATTCAATCTCAATCCAAAATTTCACATATATGGTAATGACAAACAGGTTTTATAATATATACTGAAATGCAAAGAATTGTCATAATAACTTCAAAGAAGCAGAAAAAAGTAGAAATACACTGCTCACAAAAATCAGGGAATATTTTATTACTTCATATTCATTTGGAAATATCCCCTAATTTTTGTGAGCAGTATATTTACTCTGTTGGATATCAAGGCATACTGTAAGGTAAAGTAGCCAGAACACATAGAAGCCACATAAGAATGCATATTATTGAATTAAATGGATTCTACATATTTAAAGAAAGGTCAAAATCTATGATAATCAGAATTCAGGATAGTGGTTACCTTTAGAGAGGAGTAAAGGGACAATTACTGGGAGGAAACAAAAGAAGATGCTCCTAAGATGTTGATAATATTCCTCTTTTTCAATTTCAGTGATGGTTACATAAGTATGGTCACTTTTGTACACATGATTTTGTACTTCTCTGTATATATATTATATATAAACGAAGGGGAATGGTGGTGGAAATGAAGATGGACTATTTTTAAATTGCAGGACATTATATCTGATATATAGTAATAAGGGATACAAAATAAATAGAAGATCAGGATTACTTCAAAACACATACAGTTTATGTTTCACATTCCATGTAAAAGAAGCTTCACATTTTGAATCTCAGAATGTCTATACTATAGATCTGATAAGTCAGTTTGAAATATATAATATTTATTTCTATTCTGCTTCTTAACCAGATCTCCAAGAACAAGTATTACATGTTTGAAGAAATCCTATTTGTTAATCCAAGTGTGTGTTTGTTTTTTAACGAATTAGACTCTCACTGAGCAGTTCTTTCTCAAGTAAATTTCAAAACTTCGTTTCTTCATGATAGTGGAAATAGATAAGCCACGAGTTTTTCACTATGCTATTCTTTTTGCTTTCATACACAATCCATGCAATGTCGGAAATACACATTTCAAAAATCGTCACTTACCTATTCACTTTTCATATTTATTCTCTTTGGCTACAATAAATTTTTTAAATGCCTTAAGTTCTGGGTTTTATAGTATGTTCTGCTGTTTTAAGTTGAAGAGCTGATTGGTACTAAAAGCTTTTGCTAGTATCTATAAAAAGCATTGTCTTTACACCAAATCTTTTCAGACTTACATTGTTAATATAGTACTCTCATATTTTCCAAATGGAAGAGCACAGAATTACTATTTTTGGCGATGGTCTATAACTAAACCCTTGTAAATCCATCCGATAACAACCAGTTAAGAGATAACCACTGTTTGGAACACCACTATCTAATTAATATAGCCTAATACCCACTCTCCCTGCACCTTGAGAAAAATGCAGCTTGGGAAATGTTCATCAGCTGATTTCAATATCACTGCATATCACTTACTGACTGGCAACACGGAAATTATGCAGACTCCTTTCTGAAGAAATTATAAAAGAAAATGTAAAGGTAGCACCCAAAAGACCTGATAAAGAACTTTCCACATGACTCAAACAATAAAGCTGTCTATTGCAGAAATTTTGAATAATGCTTCTCCAATTTTTATGCAAGTCAAAGGAAAGGGATTAATTCTTTAATCCAAGGATAAAACCTAGCATAACTCCTAGTTTTACGTTATATATTTTATTAATAAAAATTGAGATTCCCAGTCAAGATGGTGGCATAAGTAAATGCAGCACTCAGAACCTCCCACAACAATATCAAGACTATCACTAAATTACAGAACAACCATCATTAAGATGGCTGAAATCTAGCTGAATAAAAGTCCTATAACTAAGGATATAAAGAAGAGGCCACATAGAGACTTGTAGGAGGAGCAAAGTCTCTGAACGGGCTGGTCCCACCCCCAAGTGTGGCAGTTAAAAATTGGGAGTGATATCTCAGCTACAAAGGTCTCCCCCCTAAAGAGTGACAGTCTGGCCCCACATCATAATCCCCAGCCCAGGGTTCTAGTGTCAGGAAAAGAAGTCCCCATAAATTCTGGCTGTAAAAACCAGCAGAGATTGAGGCTGAATGACATGAATGGCCCTGGAGGACCAAAGCATTTCTCTTAAAGGGCCTGCACAAGGACTTACTCGGACTCATTCACTCACTCCAATGCTGGGGCAGCAGCCCAAAGGGCATCAGGAACATACAGGGAGGAACTGAATTGTCCAGCTTCAGACTGAATGAGAACTAAAGGGACAGTCCCTCCCAGACAGAAGTGCTGGTAGAGGCCATTGTTCCTTTGCTGAGCCCACCACACACAGGGCCTGTAGGCAGGTGCCATATCTGAGTCTCCATCATTGTGGATAACACTGTTAGCCCTGCCCTGGTGATTCCCTAAGATGCCCACCCTGCCCAATTTGCAGGGTCCACCCAAGTCCTTTCCAGTGACTTTTCCATACAAATGGCCTTTCTTGGCTCATGCTTCAGACTTTCCTAAAATCTCTCAAAATAAGTAGCATCTGGCCACTGCATGCCCCATACCTCTTGCTAATAGCCCCAGGCCTAGCACTAGCAGCAGCCAACCTTGGTTTGCAGCTAGGCCTCTCCAAGCCCAGCACAAGTAGCAGCCACCTTCAGATGAGGGCACAGACTGTAGCTGACCTTGGACTGCTCCTCCTAGGAGATCCCAGAGTCAGTGCACCTACTGAAAGCTGCAGACCACACTGGATTACAACCCTACCACCATACAAGGGACACACTCAGGGGGCAGACTCAGCAGGCACCAAAGCCCCACCGAAGGAAGTCCTGCTCCACGGGATCAGCCCCTGCACAGCAGCTCCTCACTGTAGTCACAGCCAGTCCTATCAGCTGATCAGCACAGGGGATGGGGGTGGGGGTGGGAGGGTCAATCCCTCCCAGTGGCATGCCAACAGTAATCAAGGCTCAACTATATACAACAAGACAGTGCACACAGCCCACACAGGTGGCGCACCTGGGTGCCAAGCTTGGGTGACCAGAGAGGCTGCGTTCCTGGGCCCTTACAGGTACTACATAAGGACATTCTACTAAGTCTGGGAGATGTGGTATTTCTATGTACTACATAGAAACAAACACAAGAAAGCAGTCAAAATGAGGAAACAAACAAAACAGGTTCCAAATAAAAACAAACAAAAAAACCCCAAAAAACACAAGAGAAATCTCCAGGAAAAAAAAACTAAATGAAATGGAAACAATCAAACAACCAGATACAGAGTTCAAAACACTGGTTATAAGAATATTCAATTAACTTAATGAGAATTTCAACAACATGAAAACCATTTTTTAAAAGTCAGAAATGAAAGATACACTAATTGAACAAAGAATAAATTATAGGGTATCAATAATAGAGTAGATGAAGAAGAAAATTAAATCAACAATTAAGAAAGATAAGCAGAAAATACCCAATCGAAACAGCAAAAAAAAAAGGGGAGGAATCTAAAAAGTGAGGATAGCCTGACCAGGTGGTGGTGCAGTTAATAGAGCATCAATCTGGGATGCTGAGGAACCAGGTTCAAAACACTGAGGTCTCTGGCTTGAGTGCAGCCTCACTAGCTTGAGTGTGGGGTTGCTGGCTTGAGCATGGGATGATAGACATGACCCCATGATCACTGGATTAAACTCAAAGGTCACTGGCTTGACTCATGGTTGCTGGCTTAAGCAAGGAGTTACTGGCTCAGCTGGAGGCCCCTGATCAACACATGTATAAGAAGCAACCAAGGAACAACTAAAGTGCTGCAACTACAAGTTGATGCTTCTCCTCTCTCTCCCTGCTTGTCTCCCTTTCTGTCTTTCTCTTTCTCAAAAAAACCCCCAAAATTGTACTAAATACATATCTATCAATAATTACTTTAAATGCAAATGGAGTAAATGCTCCAATCAAAATAAGGCGACTGAATAGATAACAAAATAAGACCCTTACATATGCTGTCTACAAAAGACTCATTTCAAACAGAAAGACACACCAGACAATAGGCGTGTGTGTGTGTGTGTGTGTGTGTGTGTGTGTGTGTGTGTGTGTGACAGAGACAGAGAGAGGAACATACAGGAAGGGAGAGAGATGAGAAGCATCAATCCTTCGTTGTGGCTCCTTAGTTGTTCATTGATTGCTTTCTCATATGAGTCTTGACCAGGGGGCTACAGCAGAGTGAGTGACCTCTTGCTCAAGCCAGCGACCATGGGGTCATCTCTATGATCCCACACTCAAGCCAGCGATCCCGCATTCAAGTTGCTGATCCCCTACTCAAGCCGGTGACCTTGGGGTTTCAAACCTGGATCCTCCATGTCCCAGTCTAACACTCTATCCACTGTGCCACCTCCTGGTCAGGCCTGGCAAAACAGACTTGAAAACAAAGGCTATAACTAGAGACAAAGAAGGATCCAGCAATTCCATTTCTCGTTATTTATTCAAAGAAAACTGAAACACTAAATCCAAATGACATATACATCCATTTGTTTTACTGCCACATTATTTACAACAGTCAAAATATGGAAGCAACCTCAGTGTCCATCAATAGATGAATGGATAAAGAAGTAGTGCATACATACAATGGACTATGACTAAGATATAAAAAAGAATGAAATCTTGCCATCTGCAACCATATGTATGGACCCAGGGGATATTATGCTTCGTGAAATAAGTCAGATCGAGAAAGACAATGTCAGATGATTTCACTTTTATGTAGAATCTAAAAAACAAAACAAATGAACAAGCAGAACAGGAAAAGACTCATAGATACAGAGAACATTTTCACCGTTGCCAGATGGGAAAGGTATTGGGTGGATGGATGAAAAAAAGGTGAAGGGATTTAGAAGTACAAATTGGTAGTTACAGAATAGTCAGAAAGACATAAAGAACAGCATAGGAAATATAGTCCATAACACTGTAATAACTATATTTGGTGTCAGATGGGTACCAGATTTATTGGGGTGATCACTTCATAAGTTATATAAATGTCTAATCACAGGGTTGTACACCTAAAACTAATATAATATTTCATATCAGGTGTAATTTTTTTAAAAATGATCTAAAAATTGATCATATATTTATAATATACCACAATGCCCATAAAAATCAACAGCTGGCTTTTGGCAGCGTTTTTTTTTTTTGCATTTTTTAATTTAAATTGAAGTTTTTGTTTTCTTTCATATTGTATCACACATTGCTCATAAATGGTAGAAACTAAACCATTAGTTAAATTTTTCTGCAAAAAAGCATGAGATTTAGACCCTGACCTCTGACTATCTCTCCAGACATCTTTTTCATTCATTCTTTGTGCTCTAAACAGTACTCTTCCTTACACCTGGAGCACCCCCTATCTTCTTTACTTTCTTCAAAATTCAGGTGAAATATTTCTCCAGGGAATTTTACCTTAGGTCAGGTCTTTCTGTTGTATGCTCTCATTTTGCGTTGTTCATCATTAATCACATTGTAATTAAATAATTAATCCCATGATTGATTGGTTTAATATCTGGCTCTCCCTGAGGATGTAAGTGCATTGAGTTTTTACAACTTTATTTCCAGTGCTTTTTACAAGCAGACTCCAAATCAATATCTGTTGATAAATAAATGAGTTTGAAACCCATGTTTACAACTTACCAGGTAAATTTTAAAAGGTCACAAATATTAGCCTTCAGTTTCCATATCTGTGAAACAATGTTAATAAAAAGGCTACCTATTGAATTGTTGGGATTTATGGCAAACTCTAAACTTTAAAATGTTGTTAAAAAAATGTTAACCTATTGAATATATTATTCTCAGCAAGAATATTTCACATATTATAGCTAATGTTGTCTCTAGCTATATCTTAATAATATTAGCGAAGGTCTTTAAAAATCTAACAGATTATCAAGATACTAATAAATTATAGGACCATCTGACAAAAATTAATAAGTAGTCATTAGTTCCAGTCAGTATCACCCTGTGACAGATTTTAAGCACTGATCTAACAATTGCCAGTTTCATAATAATTGTCTATCTCACAAGAAAGCCTGGCAGGCCTACTGTAATTCATGCTTCAGAAAGAAGCATTTCCTATGGAGTCAGCTTCATGAACAAATACACCAGTTAGAGTGTGGGTCAATATTGAAAAGATGAGCTTCCTCAATTCACTGACAACTACACTTGAATCAATAGACTCATGTAAATCAATAATTTGTTATATTTTCTACATCTACAGACTTTGATCTTTAATTTAAACCTGGCAATAAACAACATACATCTATTTTCCTATGTTCTACACCAGGGGTCCTCAAACTACAGCCCGCGGGCCGCATGTGGCCCCCTGAGGCCATTTAGCCGGCCACTACCGCACTTCCAGAAGGGGCACCTCTTTCATTGGTGGTCAGTGAGAGGAGCATAGTTCCCATTGAAATATTGGTCAGTTTGTTGATTTAAATTTACTTGTTCTTTATTTTAAATATTGTATTTTTTCCCGTTTTGTTTTTTTACTTTAAAATAAGATATGTGCAGTGTGCATAGGGATTTGTTCATAGTTTTTTTTATAGTCCGGCCCTCCAACGGTCTGAGGGACAGTGAACTGGACCCCTGTGTAAAAAGTTTGGGGACCGGCCCTGGCCGGTTGGCTCAGCGGTAGAGCGTCGGCCTAGCGTGCGGAGGACCCTGGTTCGATTCCCGGCCAGGGCACACAGGAGAAGCGCCCATCTGCTTCTCCACCCCTCCGCCCCGCTTTCCTCTCTGTCTCTCTCTTCCCCTCCCGCAGCCAAGGCTCCATTGGAGCAAAGATGGCCCCGGGCGCTGGGGATGGCTCTGTGGCCTTTGCCTCAGGCGCTAGAGTGGCTCTGGTCACAACATGGCGACGCCCAGAATGGGCAGAGCATCGCCCCCTGGTGGGCAGAGCATCGCCCCTGGTGGGCGTGCCGGGTGGATCCCGTTCGGGCGCATGCGGGAGTCTGACTGTCTCTCCCTGTTTCCAGCTTCAGAAAAATGGAAAAAAAAAAAAAAAAAAAGTTTGGGGACCCCTGTTCTACGCTAATCTAATCATGAATATAGTAAAGGGAAAAAACTATTTCTTCCCTCATCTGTGTAATGAATACAAACCAACAATTTGCTTCTCCACCCCCCCCCCTTCCTCTCTGTCTCTCTCTTCCCCTCCCGCAGCCAAGGCTCCATTGGAGCAAAGATGGCCTGGGCGCTGGAGATAGCTCCTTGGCCTCTGCCCCAGGCGCTAGAGTGGCTCTGGTTGCGGCAGAGCCACGCCCCAGAGGGGCAGAGCATCACCCCCTGGTGGGCAGAGCGTTGCCCCTGGTGGGCGTGCCGGGTGGATCCCAGTCGGGCGCATGTGGGAGTCTGTCTGACTGTCTCTCCCCGTTTCCAGCTTCATAAAAATACAAAAAAATAAAAAATAAATAAATAAATAAAAATTGTATGTAAACAACTAAAAGCAAGATACACAAAGCGTAGTTATTAACCATATGTAATTTTATACCTTGGTTTATCTAATTCTCCTAGATATACCTATAGTATACTAAACATATGTGTATGTATGTGTATATGTATATATAGTATGTACATATACTCATCTCACATATATACATATACACATATGTATATACAGGATGAGGCAAAGTAGGTTCATAGTTGTTTGTATGAAAAATAATACAATTAATAATACAAGAATAACCTGTTTTGCATACTCATAACTATAAACTTACTTCCCCCCATATATACACTCAATATTTACTCTATTGTATTATAAGAATGTAGTGTTTATTACATAGGAGTGTATTCACTCCTAGAAAGTGAGTTCTTTTGAAAGTACTTTTAAATCTATATCCCCAGCACTAGTACAGTGTTTCAATATAACAGGAACTCAGCAAACGTTTGCTAAATGGAATTTACAGTTTCTCTCAATCATAATATTTTTCTGACACCTGACTCACAATTTGCAACAGTCAATCTCTTGGGTTATACATTCCTAGCTCTGAATGAAGACATGCTCTTAATAAAAATACTTTCCTGATATAAAGCCTAGTCTGTTATTTGCTTCAAGAAAATCCAGAGTGTATACAGTGGGGAAGGGGTTAGAATGGTATAAAAGAAAATAAGATTGTCTATAAGCTGATAATTGTTTAATTTTTGATATAGATTCATTATATTATTCTCTCCACTTTTATATATGTTTGAAGATTTCCATAATAAAACTTTTTAACTGAAAAAAGTTATTAATTATCCATATAAATTTAGTATACTGTGCTTTTAAAAAAATATTTTCATCTGGAAATTTCTTCTTCAATACTCATATTCAGGACAACAGAGTAAACAATGGTGACTAACTAGCCCATACTTTGAATTTCTGATGCAAAGTCAATAAGATATTAGCTCTTGCTTTTTACCTACAGTAGTCATGCCCTGATACAAAATTAAAAGAGCCAATATGAGAGTTATTGTGTCAAGTATTAGCTTCAGCCACCTCACTATTTAATCCTACCCACTGCTTCCTTGGTTCAAATTTTAGGAGCTGAAGTGGATGGGTATGTTGATCTTCTTCTAGTCCAAAGGCAACATCTTCTTTTTTAAAACAAAAACTCATTTCCCATTAAAAATGACATTTCTAAAAACATTTTAATGACACGAGAAAAATCTCATGATATATTATTAAGTAAAAATAGCCAAGAAAGTGTTCATTTCGGTTTCCAAATTTGATAAAAATTAAAATAAACTTATGGCTAATATGCACATATATATGTTCATGCATACATGATTGTGTGCAAATACAGAAAAAATCTAAAAAATATATCAAAATGGTAACAGAATTCTATCATAATAATATATTTTATTTTATTACTTATGTTTATTATATGTTCTAGTGCTCTATATAAGCAAATATTGCTTTTATTTTAGGTAATTTTAAAATCATACTGTTTGATATATGATGTGGTCTTCATATACAATACAAAACTGCTTAAGACTTCAAGCTTAATAAAAATTATATTGACTTTTACTAAGGACACTGTGTCTTGCTAATAAAAATTTAAGAATAAAATAACCAGGTACTTCGCATTTTTGTATCCATGCATTCTTTTATTCTATTTCATAGACTATAAATTCCTAATAGGAATCAATTGCTGTACTTATTTGACATATCCATTACTATACCATTAGAGCATAATGTCTTAAATAACAGTAATGACAATAATTAAAACAAAACAATTATACCCTTTCTGATATATTAATGAGTGGAAAAATGATTAGCAGTATGAGTCAGATAGCGCTGCTCTACTGGGAAAAAGAGAACAATTTGGCAAGTTAGCTAAATCAATTAATTGTTTCCATCTGCTGCAAACCAAGCACACAAAAATACTCTCAGCTTTACTTTAATGGAGAAAATGGGACTTTCATTTGGTGTTCATATCATATCAATAGGAAGAACATGCTGAATAAGGCCTTCCGAATGGACTACTTTGAGAGCCAACAAAAGGCCAGAGCTAGAGAATTAAGAAGAGAAAACCTTACAGGGAGTATTCATACTTGGCAGCTACTGGTGATTTGATCAGACCCAGGACAGAACATTCTTGTTTTACTTCTCTGTATTTTCATAAAAATGATTTTTCCATTCCAACACTTACATATGCCTGTGCACGGCAGTGAGAATAGCATTCACTTACTCTCAATACATATGGTATGCATTCAATGACATCATTCACCATTACACTTGCCAAGTCGAACCTCTCCTATAGACCACCAAAACACAGTTTCACAGTCCCAGTGGGGCTGAGAGAGTAGTTCCAAACCAACAGGTCGATCCTGCAGAATGGAGAGGTTATTAATGTTTCATCCCATATATTCCATTCCCTCCCTGTTTCCTAATAAATAAAAACCTTTGTAATCTTGTAATGTATTCAGTTTTTATTAACTCTTTAACTGTTGTTTTTGCACAGTAAAGTGAATATGCTCCTATCACTACAGTGCTCTGGCAGGTGCTGTTTACTGTCTTTTTATGCAAGAGATTAAAGTAAATTTTTATTATGAAAATAGATTAAAATTACTATGTGAGTTGTAAATCATAACTCATGTAACTGATATTTTTAATTAATGATTATGAAGTAAAAATCAAAGCAGCTTTTCAATAATATTCTGATTTCTAATTTAAACACCCTACTTAAGAAAATGATTATATAATGATTCTATTACCTTTACAATTCAAAATAGTTAAGAACCTTGATAATTATTTTCAAAGAGGTATTAAAAATCCTTTTTAATTGTTTTTTAAACCAGTGAAAAAATTGAAAGAAAAGGCAACATTATTCACAAAAAAATTATGTTGTTTCCATTGGTCTATATATACAATCACACATGTAAGTATGGGAAAACTAAAAAAAATACTGGTGAAAGATCTCAGGTGTGGTCTTGCTTCACAACATGCCAGTTAGAGAGGTAGTTTAGCAAATAGCAGCACTCTTCGCACGAACTGTTCAGGGTTTTAAAGCAGATGCCAAGAAACCTAATCTTTGAGTAATAAAACAAAGTAGAACACTCTTCTGAAAAGCCTCACTATCTCTTCGTTTAACACTTCTCACTAGAGGCTACGACACAGGTTAGCCACTCTATCTGATATATGTTGTGAGGTATGAAATTTTCTAAATTATAAAATAATCAGGCATTACATAAACTTATTACATCCCTTTTATAAAAATGAAGAGTAATATATTTCCATTTACAAGAAAATAGTGAACTCATGTGATTTAGAAATTGATGATTTTTATTACCCTTATTTTAATGTAAATAGTGAACTAATATGGCAATGCTATGAACTTTTGAGACATAAGCATGTCTGCTAGATATTGTGATACTACTTAAGAATTATTTAAGCATTTCAAAACCAAAATCTATTTCAAAATGTAAGACACAAGAATGGCTCTGAAAAATCAATGATTAAATTGTAAAATGCATGCCATGCTCCAAAATATTAGTTTTCATATACAGTATTATCAATAATACTCACTGCAACTCACTACTCTTAATGAGTAGATAATACTCACTACACCCCATTTTATAGTTGAGGAACTAGAGCTCAGAGACAGTAAATATCTTGCACCAGCTACACAACTAGTAAGTGGCAGAGCTAGGTATTCAAACCTAGTGTTTCTGACTCTAAAGCTTTCCTCTATATCAAACTGACCAAATCTAAAGAGACTTACAATAAAAGGATACAGCTCAAATCCTCTAAGACAGGGGTCTCCAAACTGCGGCCATGGGCCGAGCCATTTATCCTGCCCCTGCCGCACTTCCGGAGTGAGGCACCTCTTTCATTGGTGGTCAGTGAGAGGAGCACATTGACCATCTCATTAGCCAAAAGCAGGCCAATAGTTACCATTGAAATACTGGTCAGTTTGTTGATTTAAATTTACTTGTTCTTTATTTTAAATATTGTATATGTTCCCATTTTGTTTTTTTACTTTAAAATAAGATATGTGCAGTGTGCATAGGGATTTGTTCATAGTTTTTTTTTATAGTCCGGCCCTCCAACGGTCTGAGGGACAGTGAACTGGACCCCTGTGTAAAAAGTTTGGGGACCCCTGCTCTAAGAACTAGTTAGCAGAGAAGATTGAGACTAGAACTACAAGTTTTTATAATATGAAAATAAACAGGATAAAAGCAGAAATCTTCTAGCATTCTTTGACAGCCAGACATAAGAATAAATTTATTTTTTATAAGATTTTTGTATTTATTCATTATAGAGAGGGGAGAGAGAGTGAGAGAGAGAGAGAGAGAGAGAGAGAGAGAGAGAAGGGGGGAGGAGCAGGAAGCATCAACTCCCATATGTTCCTTGACCAGGCAAGCCCAGGGTTTTGAACCGGCAACCTCAGCGTTTCCAGGTTGATGCTTTATCCACTGCGCCACCACAGGTCAGGCCAAGAATAAATTTATTAACTAAGATCAAAGATATATACTATTTGGTTAAAATACATTTAACTCAAACTACTCCCTAATTCCCATGTTTAGTGGACTCCCTGATTTATTCCACTTCTAAAATTCTGTCATTCTATTTGCATCCAGTGTTTGAGGACAACAGTCCCCTAAAACTAAGAGCTAAAATTATCTTCCCAAAGATAAAATTGATGGGTCTGAAATATTAAAACTAGTGTAAATAAACAGTTAAAGAATTCCTTTTAATCAGCTTTTGCCCAACTACAGGCAAAGAAGAGAATCATTAAAGACATGGTATACCTCAACAAAATAAGCAATCTAAAGAAAAAAAAAACACAAAAAATAGTCAAGTACCCCACCCTTCCATATTCCCCAAAGAGGATTAGAAACAGAGAACCCTAGGCAGAGCCTAGGGGTACATAATCTTAGCCAGTGAACTTCCTGTTGGGACCAAGCTATCTACAAGGCTACCTTTGTGGGAAGAAAACTCTTAGAGGCTACAGAATATTTCATTTCAGGTTTCAAGAAATTCCCTTCCTGAAGAAGACAAGATGGCGCTGGAGTAGGCGGACGTACCAACTCCCACCTCCCAGAACCAAAGTGGATTACAAACTAATTTTAAGAACTATCATCTGGAAAAACCAATTTTGGACTAAACTAAGAGGACTCTTCAACCAGGGAACACTGAAGAAGCCACACCGACACTGGTAGGAAAAGCGGAAATATGGAGAGGGCTGCCCAGCTCCCTGGAGCGAACGGCAGCCGGGAGAGACTCACGTGGCGGGAAGTGAGTTTAGCAGAAAGAGGAGGGTCCTGAATCCCAGGAACAAAGCCCCAGCCTGCAGCCCCAGAGCCTAGAAGAGGTGTATGGACAGTATTTAGCTGGAAACAAGACAGGATACTGTTTGTGAGAAAGAGACTGATTTCTCAGACCCAGGATTCTTCTTAAAGGGACCACGCAGAACACCTCTCTCACAACCACTCACCCAGGGCTCCGGGGGAAGGGGAGAGAGGAGAGTACCAGAGTTGCAGGAAGAGAGTGTAATCTAGAAGGGACAGGGAGAAACATTTTGGGAGACAGCCACCCTAAGCCCTGGGACGAGTCACTCCCCAAATCTGAAGTGAATATTTCCCCTGGAAACAGCAATACCAGCAAAGGGAAGCAGGAAACCAGCCAAACAAGCTCTCCTGCGGCACTCAGAGCAGAGTCGCTTAGAAGGAGCAGCTTTCGGGGCTACAGTAGTGAGTGTTAGGGTCTGAGCTGCAGTGCCCGCACCCACACAGCTGGGGGCTCACCCGAGGGCGGACAGTGGCTGGCCGCGGAAGCACCATTTTGTCAGCAGGGGCGGAAGCCAGCTGGCCACCACTGGGCCCAAGTGTGAGCTCAGTCTTGCCCGGCTGGGGAGGGGGGAGCGTACAAAAGTGGTCAAGCCCAGCTGCGGGCCGCTTGTAATCCAGCCAGCGAAAGAAGGGTGGGAACCCCGGAAGGGATGGAGACAGACCCTTGAGCAAGGGCACAAGAGCACAGCCTTAGCCCGCCCGTGGAACCGAGGCTTGTGGCCTGCTTGGGAGCCGGCTCCTCCCGCAGGGGTGGAGCCAAAAGCCCAGAACAGGAGAAGACCCGCTACTGAGCGTGAGCACGCAGTCCCGCCTGGCCTGTGGAGCCAAAGCTTGCAGCCGTCCCACGAGCAAGCTCCTCCTGCGAGGCTGAAGATCGAAAACAGGCGGAGACCCGCAGCTGAGCAAAGGTGCTGCCACTGACCTCAGGGCTGAGCATAAAGCCACCCATGGGGGCGGGGCAAAGGCCAAGGCAACCGAAACTTGTACACCCGAGCACGTGATCGCAGCCACCACCCCCTGTGAAGGAAAGGTGGAAACCACAGCAACAGCCTCATTGGGAAGGCACAGGCAACGCCCATACCCAAACATCCTAGGCAGCAACAGCAGAGGGGGTGGCAGGCCTGCAGACAGACCATACCTAGGGAACAGAGGCCACACCCAGTGGGCTCCAGTGGCAAGACCTTCTTTTACACAGGGAAGATGAGAAGGCAGAGAAATGCAACACAAATGAGTCAAGAGAAATCCCAAGAAAAAGACCTGAATGAAACAGATATAACCAAATTACCAGATACAGAGTTTAAAATAATGATTATTAGGATGCTCAAAGATATTAGAACACTAGATGGTCATTACGAACATCTAAATAAAGAGATAGCAGATATAAGGACAGACATTGAAATAATAAAAAAGAATCAGTCAGAAATGACAAATACAATATCAGAAATGAAGAACACAATGGAAGGAATTAAAAGCAGGATAGATGAAGCTGAGAATTGAATAAGTCAGTTAGAGGACACGATAAATAAAGGCACGGAACAGAGCAGAAAAAAGAAAAAAGACTCAAAAAGTCTGAGAAAACTCTAAGAGAGCTATGTGACAACATGAAGAGAAATAACATCCGCATCATAGGGGTTCCTGAAGAAGAACAAAAAGAACAAGAAATAGAGACTTTGTTCAAGCATATCATAGCTGAAAACTTCCATCAATTAAGGCAGGAAAACATCTCACATGTTCAGGAAGCAAAGAGAACTCCATTAAAGAGAAACCCAAAGAAATCTACACCAAAACACATCATAATTAAAATACCAAAGCAAAGTGATAAAGAGAAAATATTAAAAGCTGCTAAAGAAAAAAAGACTATCACCTACAAAGGAGCCCCCATAAGGATGACTTCCGACTTCTCAACACAAACACTTGAGGTCAGAAGGGAATGGCAAGAAATAATCAAAGTAATGCAGAACAAGAACCTACAACCAAGACTACTTTATCCAACAAAGCTATCATTTAAAATTGAAGGAGAAATAAAAAGCTTTCCAGACCAAAAAAAAAAACTCAAGGAATTCACTACAACCAAACCAAGGCTGCAAGAAATGCTAAGGGGCCTGTTGTAAACAGATCAAAGGAAAAAAGGATTATAGTAAAAGAGGAATACAATTTTAAAGAATAAAATGGCAATAAACAATTACATATCAATAATAACCTTAAACGTAAATGGATTAAATGATCTGATCAAAAGACATAGGGTAGATGCGTGGATAAGAAAACAGGACCCATATATATGCTGTCTACAAGAGACACATCTTAAAAAAAAGATGCACATAGACTGAAGATAAATGGATGGAAAAAAATATTTCATGCAAATGAAAATGAAAAAAAAGCTGGGGTAGCAATATTTATATCAGACAAAATGGACTTTAAAACAAAGTCCATAGTAAGAGATAAAGAAGGTCACTACATAATAATAAAGGGAGCAATCCAACAGGAAGATATAACCATTATAAATATGTACACACCTAATACAGGAGCACCTAAGTATATAAAGCTGCCTTTGATGGATTTAAAGGGCGAGATCAACAGCAATACTATAATAGTAGGGGATTTCAATACCCCACTAACATCACTAGATAGATCCTTAAGAAAGAAAATTAACAAAGAAACAGCAGACTTAAAGGAGCAGAATATGCATTCTTTTCAAGTGCTCATGGTACATTCTCTAGAATAGACCACATGTTAGGGCACAAAAGCGGTCTCAACAAATTTAAGAAGATTGAAATCATATCGAGCACTTTCTCTGATCACAATAGCATAAAACTAGAAATCAACCACAGCAGAAAAACTGAAAAATACTCAAACACATGGAAACTAAATAGCACGTTATTAAATAACGAATAGGTAAACAATGAGATCAAAGAAGAAATTTAAAAATCCTAGAAACAAACGATAATGAGCATACATCAATTCAAAATTTATGGGACACAGCAAAAGCAGTCTTGAGAGGGAAGTTCATAGCATTACAGGCATACCTCAAGAAGCTAGAAAAAGCTCAAATAAACAACTTGAACCTACATCTAAAAAAACTAGGAAAAAACAGCAAGTAAAGCCCAGAGTAGTAGAAGGAAGAAATAATAAAGATCAGAGCAGAAATAAATGACATAGAGTCTAAAGAAACAATACAGAGGATCAATGAAACCAGGAGCTGGTTCTTAGAAAAGGTAAACAAGATCGATGAACCTTTAACTAGACTCACCAAGAAAAAAAGAGAGAGGACTCAAATAAATAAAATTAGAAAGGAGAGTGGAGAAATAACAACTGACACAACAGAAGTACAAAGGATTGTAAGAAAATACTATGAAGAACTGTATGCCAAAAAACTAGACAACCTAGATGAAATGGACAAATTCCCTGAAACATATAATCTTCCAAAAATGTATCTGGAAGAATCAGAAAACCTAAACAGACCAATTACAACAAATGAGATTGAAACAGTTATCAAAAAGCTCCCAAAAAAGAAAAGTCCTGGGCCTGATGGCTTCACAAGTGAATTCTACCAAATATTCAAAGAAGAACTAACTCCTATCCTTCTCAAGCTATTTCAAAAAATTCAAGAGGAAGGAAGACTTCCAAACTCCTTTTATGAGGTAAGCATAATTCTGATTCCAAAACCAGGCAAAGACAACACAAAGAAAGAAAATTATACGCCAATATCCCTGATGAATTTAGAAGCTAAAATCCTCAACAAAATATTAGCAAACGAGATCCAGCAATATATGAAAATAATCATACACCAGGATCAAGTGGGAATTATTCTTGGGAGGCAAGGTTGGTACATTATTCGCAAATCAATCAATGTGATTCATCACATAAACAAAAGGAAGGAGAAAAACCACATGATAATTTCAATAGATGCAGAAAAAGCATTTGATAAAATCCAGCACCCATTCATGATCAAAACTCTCAGCAAAGTGGGAATACAGGAAACATACCTCAACATGATAAAGTCCATTTACGACAAACCCACAGCCAACATCATACTCAATGGGCAAAAATTAAAAGCAATCCCCTTAAGTTCAGGAACAAGGCAGGGTGCCCCCTTTCACCACTCTTACTCAACATAGTTCTGGAAGTCCTAGCCACAGCAATCAGACAAGGAAAATAAATAAAAGGTATCCAAATTGGAAAAGAAGAAATAAAACTATCATTATTTGCAGATGATATGATATCGTATATAGAAAACCCTAAAGTCGCAGTCAAAAAACTACTAGACCTGATAAATGAATTCAGCAAGGTGGCAGGATATAAAATTAATACTCAGAAATCAGAGGCATTTTTATACACCAACAATGAACTGTCAGAAAGAGAAATTAAGGAAGGAATCCCCTTCACCATTGCAACCAAAAAAATAAAGTACCTAGGAATAAATTTAACCAGGGATATTAAAGACTTGTACTCAGAAAATTATAAAACATTAATAAAAGAAATCAGGCAAGATACAAACAAGTGGAAGCATATACCGTGCTCATGGTTAGGAAGAATAAACATCATTAAAATGTCTATATTACCCAAAGCAATTTATAAATTCAATGCAATACCGATTAAAATACCAATGACTTACTTCAAAGATATAAAACACATATTCCAAAAATTTATATGGAACCAAATGAGAACACGAATAGCCTCAGCAATCCTGAAAAAGAAGAATAAAGTGGGAGGTATCACACTTCCGAATATCAAGTTAAACTACAAGGCCATTGTACTCAAAACAGCCTGGTACTGGCATAAGAACAAGCATATACTTCAATGGAACAGAACTGAGAACCCAGAAATAAACCCACACCTTTATGGACAACTGATATTTGACTAAGGCGGTAAGAGCATACATTGGAGTAAAGACAGCCTCTTCAACAAATGGTGTTGGGAAAATTGGAAAGCTACCTGCAAAAAAATGACACTAGACCACCAACTTACACCATTCATAAAAGTCAACTCAAAATGGATAAAAGACTGAAATGTAAGCCGTGAAACCATAAGCATCTTAGAAGAAATCATAGGCAGTAAGCTCTCTGACATTTCTCGCAGCAATATATTTGCCGATTTGTCTCCACAGGCAAGTGAAATAAAAGACAGGATAAACAAATGGGACTATATCAAACTAAAAAGCTTCTGCACAGCTAAAGACAATATGAACAGAATAAAAAGACAAACTACACAATGGGAGAATATATTTGACAATACGTCTGATAAGGGATTAATAACCAAAATTTATAAAGAACTTGTAAAACTCAACAGCAGGAAGACAAGCAATCCAATCCAAAAATGGGCAAAAGAAATGAATACACACTTCTCCAAAGAGGACACACAGATGGCCAATAGGCATATGAAAAAATGCTCAACATCACTAACCATTAGAGAAATGCAAATTAAAACCACAATGAGATATCACCTCACACCAGTCAGAATGGCGCTTATCAACAAAACAACACAGAATAAGTGTTGGCGAGGATGTGGAGAAAAGGGAACCCTCCTGCACTGCTGGTAGGAATGCAGACTGGTGCAGCCACTGTGGAAAACAGTATGGAGATTCCTAAAAAAATTAAAAATCGAACTGCCTTTTGACCCAGCTATCCCACTGTTAGGAATATACCCCAAGAACACCATAGCACTGTATGAAAAGAAGAAATGCACACCCATGTTTATGGCAGCATTGTTCACAATAACAAATATCTGGATACAGCCCAAGTATCCATCAGAGGACGAGTGGATTAAAAAGCCTTGGTACATATATACTATGGAATACTACTCAGCCATAAGAAACGATGACATCGGATCATTTACAACAACATGGATGAACCTTGATAACATTATACTGAGCGAAATAAGTAAATCAGAAAAAACTAAGAACTATATGATTCCATACATAGGTGGGACATAAAAATAAGATTCAGAGACATGGACAAGGGTGTGGGTGTTACGGGGTGGGAGGGAGGAGAGGGAGGGGAATGGGGGAGGCGAAGGGCACAAAGAAAACCAGTTAGAAGGTGATGAAAGACAATTGGACTTTGGGTGGTGGGAATGCAGCATAAGCAAATGGCAAAATAACCTAGAGCTGTTTTCTCGGAACCTATGTACCCTGATTTATCACCCCATTAAAATTAATAAAATAAAAAAAAAGAATTTGTCTCAGGGCTAATTCAGGCAGTTAGAAGAATGGTATAAGGATGCCAATTCTGCTACTCAGGCCACATCCTCCAAAAGGGGCCCCAAGAAAATTGGCGATTTGGCTCTTCTGACTTTGCCAATTGGATTTAAAAAAAAATAGGTCAGGAACACCCTGAAATGGAATTAACAATAGAAGGGCATAAATTTAAAGGACTTTTAGATACTGGAGTTGATGTAGCTGTTATTGCTAAGCTACATTGGCCAACTTATGTAGCAGCCACAGAATAACAAGGTATAGGGCAGAGTAAATCCCCTCAACAAAGTTCTAGTTTTTTACATTGGGAAGATTAAGAAGGTCATTCTGGATTTTTTAAGCCTTATGTGCTCCCTGGATGGCCAGTTAATTTGTGGGGTAGAGATGTTTTGAAAAATACGAGTGCTGCTTGTCAGTCCCAATGGTTTAGTCAGTACTCAGATGCTTGATCGGGGATTTTGGCCCACTAAGGGACTAGAGAAAGAACAGTGAGGAATTCTCACCCCCACAGAAATGGCACCCAATACCAGAAGGTGTGGATTAGGATATCAAAATTTAGCATAGGGGCCTTGGTAGATCCTGCTACCCCAATAATGCATTGTGCAGACCCAATTACTTGGAAATCAGATAATCCTGTATGGGTAGACCAATGGCCCCTTTCTCAGGAGAAACTTAGGGCAGCTGCTCGATTAGTACAAGAACAGCTACAGCTTGGGCACATAGAACCATCTAACAGCCCATGGAATACACTTCCATATTTTGATCTTGTCGCCTCCTTGATTATCAAGGGGCATAGGCGACCCTCACAGCTTATAGGTTTTGAGCCTCAAAATTATTGTTGTTCCTTTTTTCAAAGGATCAACAACAATGGCTCTGGGAAACTTCCACTAAATGACAAACCGCTTTTGCAAATCAATTGGCAACTTTATACTGAAACAGTCAACTTAAAATCAGCTCAAATACTAGAATTATATGCCATTATCATGGCTTTTCAGCATTCGCCATATTCCTCCTTTAATCTATATAGAGACAGCAAATATTTACTTATGGTTGTTTTCACTATAAAAACTGCTGTCATAGGGACAACTGCTGATGAACTATTTCAGCAGTTCCCCCTTCTTCAAACACTTGTATGTCAACATAGAGCTCCATGTTTTATAGGACATACTCGAGCTCACTCCATGCTCCCTGGGGCTTTAGCACAAGGGAATGCCCTTGTTGATCAAGCTACCCAAAAGAAAATTATTTGGAGCAACCATGACAGATCGAGCAATTCAATCTCATACTATTCATCACCAGAACGCTGCAGCCCTGTGTAAACAGTTTCAACTTTCTCGGGAAGCAGCACGGCAGTTTGGTAAATCCTGTCCAAGGTGTCCTATACTACAATCTGTCCCTTCATTTGGAGTTAACCTTCAAGGACTCCTGCCAGGACAACTTTGGCAAATGGATGTTACTCATATAGCTTCATTTGGCAAACAGTCCTATGTCCATGTTACTTACAGTGGATACCTATTCTGGATTTACAGTAATCTCTGTCAGAACAGGAGAGGCTGCTAAGCATGTTATAGCTCATTGTCTGTATGCATTTTTCTATTATTGGATTTCCTAAACTGGTTAAACTGACAATGCTCCTCCATATGTAGCAAAAGCATTTACTGTATTTTGTCAAACCTTTCGAATTATGGGTATCTCTTACAATCGTTAAAATCAAGGTATTATTAAAGTGTACCCAGCAAATATTTTAAGGTCAATTTAAAAAAAATTTAAAAGGGGGGGAGTCATATCCTGGAACTCCTACGGGTCTACCATATCATTCTTTTTACTAAAAATTTTTAAATTTCTTTTGAATGCTGATGAACAGGAGATACCAAATCTTCTGCAAACTTCTACCTTCTTTAATTTGATCCAACTAATAACACTGTTTTGTCTTTTTCTAAATAGCTCCAGATATATGGAAAAGGTTTATATAGGTGGATGGGGATCCTCAAACCCCTCAGCAAGATCTTCTGAGCATGGCCTTTAAGGTACCAAGAGGCAGAAAAAGCCCAATAAAGATCAGGTGAATTACCAGCTTTTAGGATATGCCCTTAAAGGCTCCAACGCCCCAAAGAAGTCTCATAGGAATCCATCTGGGTCCTGCTTCAATAGTGAAAAGGAAGTCCATTGAGCTAAAGCCTGCCAGGCTTACATGCCTTTGCTGTGAGGAAAAGGAACACTGGAAGGTAGGCTTCTCCCTCGCTCCTCTAAGGGAGGGTTCAGTCTCTTCCAGCCCTGCTCCAGCCACCTATGACCTAACCTTGCCCAGAATGCTGGGGTTTGCCACTGAAGGCTGAAGGTGCCCAGGGCCATCGGCCCCATCTACGACACTGTGGACGAGCCTAGGATATTTATTCCAAGAAGCAGGTAAATTGATCTCATTTGCACAAGGGCCACTTAACTATGTCTTGCCTGAATAGTCAGGTTTTTTATTCTTCCCTCAAAGATCTCTGTTGTGGGTGTTGATAGTCCTATTTTCTGCTGCTTTGTTCAATATATAGTGTTTCCTTTATTCCTCCTACCTCAATGCCCCACTCATATTTCAGGCTGGGACCTACTCCTAATTTAGAGCTCTCTCTCCCCCTTTTGCCAACTTCTATTGTGAATTTACCTTTGCCACCCAGCTTAGTGTATCCCAAGGTTCTCTTTACCACGCCACAGTTGCAGAGCTTCAGGGAAAAGCACCCTGGTCTCATCTCTCCAGGCAGAGGAGAACAGAGGCTCCATCTCCACACATGCTGCAGATGGCTTTTCCAGTCTACCTGAATCATTACCAGCTAGAAGCAGTGGTCATTGGGACTTGGACGTGAGCTGCAAAGTATAGAATTGTGACAACAATTTCAGTGCCATGCGGACTTTTCCTGGATGTGGACTTTTTCTGGACTCCTGCTCCTTGTGATAGCTCCTAACGGACTAAACTTGGGTTGGGTTGCATTCGCAGGGATTTGGAATGATGTTGGTGCCAACTTGGACTTGGTGAACATGTTAAGGACACTACTCTTTTATGGATTCTTGTTGTATTGGCCAAGAGTTTGCTTAAAGGCCTTAATCACAGTAAAAACAAATTAATTAATTAAATATATATATATATATATATATATATATATATATGACCGGATAAAGAAGATGTGGCACATATACACTATGGTATATTAGTCAGTCATAAGAAATGATGACATCGGATCATCTACAACAAAATGGTGGGATCTTTTTTTTTTTTTTTTTTTTTTTTTTTTTTTTTTCATTTTTCTGAAGCTGGAAACAGGGAGAGACAGTCAGACAGACTCCCGCATGCGCCCGACCGGGATCCACCCGGCACGCCCACCAGGGGCGATGCTCTGCCCACCAGGGGGCGATGCTCTGCCCATCCTGGGCGTCGCCATGTTGCGACCAGAGCCACTCTAGCGCCTGAAGCAGAGGCCACAGAGCCATCCCCAGCGCCCGGGCCATCTTTGCTCCAATGGAGCCTTGGCTGCGGGAGGGGAAGAGAGAGACAGAGAGGAAAGCGCGGCGGAGGGGTGGAGAAGCAAATGAGCGCTTCTCCTGTGTGCCCTGGCCGGGAATCGAACCCGGGTCCTCCGCACGCTAGGCTGACGCTCTACCGCTGAGCCAACCGGCCAGGGCCAGGGATCTTGATAACATTACACAGAGTGAAATAAGTAAATCAGAAAAAGCCAAGAACTGCATAATTTCATACATTGGTGGGACATAAAAACGAGACTAAGAGACATGGACAAGAGTGTGGTGGTTATGGAGGTGGGAGGGAAGGAAGGAGAGGGGGAGGGAAGGGGGAGGGGCATGGAAAAAACTAGATAGAAGGTGACGGAGGACAATCTGACTTTGGGTGATGGGTACGCAACATAATTGAATGACAAAATAACCTGGACATGTTTTCTTTGAATATATGTATCCTGATTTATTGATGTCACCCCATTAAAATTAATAAAAATTTATGTATATAAAAAAAAAAAAAGAATTTCCCTTCCCAATAGCCAGGTTAACCTAGAGTCCCACAATTCATAAAGTCATTTAATTTTCTTAAATATACTTGTTAAATACTTATTAAAACAACATTCTGACTATTCTAATTAGGACCATAGGAAGAAAATGCTTTCAACTCTTTACCTCACCAAAAATGCTTCAATACTTCATAGCATGTTAAATGTGAACTCATTAAAAATGGCTATTAAGCAATTTTTCTTTTCTGAAGTTTTCAGGCAAGATTTTTCAAACATTTACTAAGCATCTATAGTATCTCTACTATAAATTATACTCAGCAATAACATTCCTTTTCTGGCTTCAGCATGGTTATATCATATTCATGAAAATTAAGACTGCTTAAAAATTTCAACTGCACAGGTTTCAGTGAACTAAAATGTTAACTGGTGTGTATATCTTAATAGATACCTATTCTAAGATCACAGATGACAGACTCAAGTTTTTAAGAATGAGTATATAAGATTAAATAACTATTAACACATACACACAAACCAGCCAAACTTATGTTGATGTAACATGTATGGCAGAATTCATCCATCAATTAGGAAGAAAGTAAAGAAGCAACAGTCAAGAATGAAGTGCTTTACTCACTAGAGGTTTCTAGGCTCTCATTCGGGAACTAAAAATTAAAAATGATGTTAAAATTGAAGATCATCTAAAAAAGAAGACTAACTCTTCTTGTCCTATGTTAACTAACTTGCCATGTGTCTTGGGAGAAAAAAATTTCTCTGGACCTCAATTTCATTACAAAATAAGGAAAAGCTAATCCAGCTACCCTTAAAGTCCTAAAAATGGTATTCTTATTTTTAAAGGCAATTTTAACACCCTTAATTATCTAATTTCCTAAGCAATAGCAGATCAAAAATAGTCAATTAGAGAGAGGAGGGAGGTGTAAGAAGCAAACCATTGATAATGGTGTTAAGTGGCAGCTGACAAAGAAGGAGGTTGACTGGAATATTTTAACAATCAGATCCAGGAACCCTCACAGTAATTAATCTGAGTCTGTAAGGAAGAGAAGAAAACAGCTCTTCAAGAGTCTTATTTCTCTTCTGGGATTTCAATTTTGTGTTGGTCATTTTACTAAACTAGCCGATGAGAAAAACAGAGAAGTTCAAAGTAAGTTTTATCACTTTCAAGTGTTGACAGTTAAAGCAAATCACATAACAATTTGTGAGCTGATGTTCTACTTAGGACAAATTAAAGAGAAAGTGTATCCTTTGAGTATATCTGTGTTATACACTACTTTACAGTTATAATACTTTATAGTGCTCTATTAGGCAATAAGATAAATTGATTTACAAAAAAATAAAGCAGTTTCTAGAGTTCCAAATGCATGCAGGAGGGGAAAAAATACTAGATTTGGGGTCATATGGCCTGGGTTTGAGACCTAAATCTATTCAAAAGCAGCAAATTAAAGACAGAAGACAAGTCACAATCTTTTCAAGGTCAGCTTTTATTTGAATGATTGGAATATAATAATGCTTATCTTGACAAAGTTAAAAAGTACTAAATAAACTGATGTCTTTAAAAATGTTTTGTAAAGCCTGACCAGGCAGTGGCGCAGTGGATAGAGCGTCGGGCTGGAACATGGAGACCCAGGTTCGAGACCCCAAGGTCACCAGCTTGAGCGTGGGTTCATCTGGTTTGAGCAAGGCTCACCAGCTTGGGCCCAAAGTCACTGGCTTGAGCAAGGGGCCACTCAGTCTACTGTAGCACCCCAGTCAAGGCACATATGAGAAAGAAATCAATGAACAACTAAGGTGCCGCAATGAAGAGCTGATGCTCACTCCCTTCCTATCTGTCTATCCCTATCTGTCCCTCTCTCTGACTCTGTCTCTGTCACACATAAAAAAGGGTTTTAGAATTATATAAAAGCCTTTCACAAACTAGTATCTCATATACAGTATATATCTTCTAAATCTCCACTGTTTGGAGTAATTCATATCAACACTTGACCTTGAAAAGCTGGAGGTCAACTGCATAGATATGAATGAATATAAAAGTTCCTGACCAACACTGCTGACTCACTCATAAACAAAAGCAATGAGATTATCCAGTTAGATCAAACTATTGACTTCAGGTATTAATGGGAGTAGCTGGTGACAGACCAACTCTCTCATCAAATATATTCCCCCAAATCCTAATAATATTTTTTTAAACTGTCTGTTTAAAGGCATCAGAGTTGATAAAGCAACTAGAATTAGAGAAGCCAAGATTCCAGGGAGGATAAAGAACAGAGAGGTGAGCTAACATTCTGCTGCCTATCTTTCCCTGGGGGCATTCCTAATGCTGGGCAAAGGTCAAGAGGCTGAAAATCCATCCAGGCTTTTCTCCAGACAAAAGGTTGCTTCTGGAAAACATAGAAACAAGCAGAGACTTTGTCTCCTGGGGCCAGTAAAACAAAATTAGAAACTTGAGGGGCCAAGATGCAGAAAAGAGAAAGGTGGAGAACTAAGCCTGATACACTGCCAGCTTTCTCCTTAAGACATTTGCCAAATAATGAAGGACTAAGAGACTAAGCAAAAAGCCTTCAAAAGCAGGAAAAAGTTTTCATCAGTCTCAGAATGTTGAGGAGAAAAGAATGAGAGCTCAGAAACCATCAGGGCAAGAAGCCCTGGTGAACACACAGAGCTCTCAGTTGAAAGTTCTAGAAGGCTAGCCTCAGGGTCAATCTATGATTGGATTAAAATAATCAAGCCCTTACTCTATCTACCTAGCAGAGAAAAAAAGAGAACCTCTCCAAAAGAAAACATTATCTGTAGATTCATCAATTTTTATACACAATGTCTTCTTTTCAATCAAAATTTACCAGATATGCCAAGAAAGACAAGGCAGATAACCAAGAGAAAAACAAATGAGAATCACAGGTGATTCAGAAAACATTAACAAATACAAACTTCTAAAGTACCATATTCAGCCCTGGCCAGGAGGCTCAGTAAATAGAGCCTCGCACCGCATGCTGAGGCTATGGGTTCAGTCCCTGGTCAGGGCACATAAAAGAAGCAACCAATGACTGCACAACTAAATGGAATAACTAAGTGGAACAAGTTGATGTCCTGTTGGGCAGATAAAATATATTATGCTCACTTTGTTAAAGATGGCGCTGCCCACGTGGAAACCCATCGCCCAGGTGATATTAATGTGTGTTGGGGGCGGGTTGTGGGCACATAGGATCCTTGTAGCCTGGGGCTTGGTTTTAGAACTAAGCCTTTCTCACCCTTTTGGATGTGGGGTGGTACAATCCCATCATGCCTCAGATAAATGACTTTGTATTAGAGACTTCCCTATTTTGTATCTTGGATTAAAGGTTTTGACTTCTGCTCTATAAAGTGGGGCAGACCGGGAGTTTGCTCTCTTGGTTCCTGAGATTAACATTAGAGGAGAGAGCAGAGAGAGGCCACATGGAGGAGGCCAGGAGAAGCAGCCAAGATGGCGGAGTGTTGAAGGAGAAGCCAGTTTGTGCAGAGAGAAGATTGGGAACAGAGGTAAATAAGGCTGGTGAGCTAGAAACCTTTAATTCTAGGAAACTCGGATAAGTCAGTAGCTTTGTGAGCACTGAATGAGTGGGTTTTGGAGCCCCGTGTATGTTTTTACTTGCCCGCCGGGTGCAAGCTAGGATTAAAGATGATGGCCCACCAGTTCTTGGCTCCATTGTTTCATTACCGTCTGTCCGAATCTAATGCGAACCTGCATGAGCCAGTCAGCTGTGATGATGGCCGTGGCTACTGGCTTTACATTTGGCATAGTCTGTGGCAGGATTCGATACAGATCAGCAAGGAGCCACCACCACCTTTGAGCGGTGGAATAGAGGACTGGCTGCTGTTATGGTTCCCCATGGCTGTCCTTTTGGGGGCCATAGGCTGGCTGACATTTACAGCCATGCGTGAGGGAACCAAGAGCTCTGTAGGAGAAGCTGCCCGGGACTTGCAAACCAAACAGTAAAAGGAGCTGGAGCAAATGCAGGAGAAAGAGATGCCAACCCTGGAGCTGGAGCAAGCACCGGAGAAGGAGGCCGACCAGGTTGGTGAGATTCACTTGGAAATACAGCAACTGCTGGAGGAGGAATTACAGGTTCGTGAGTTGCAATTTGCCCTGGACGTTGTGGAGAGCTAGCAGTGGCTGGAGGCCGGGGCTGAGGCGGGAGCTGGAGTTGCAATCCGCAGTCTCCAGAAAATGAGAGCCCAGCTGGAAGGAGTACCTGCTATGCTACTGGTAGGTCTGTGATTTTAGGACATAGGGGTGGATGCAATCAAGCTCTCCGGAGCCAAGATGAAAATGCTGACTGCCATTGCCACGTGCTCCTCTTTGGGACAGTGTAAGACTTGCCAGGACAGGATGAGGGGGGTGGCTGAAGCCTCATGTGCATGAACTGATTTCCTGGACTATGACTGGAGTGAGCATTGGAGAGAGCAGAGAGGAAAGCAGAGAGAGGCCATATGGAAGAGGCCAGGAGAAGCAGCCAAGATGGCGGTGTGTTGAATGGCGGAGTGTTGAAGGAGAAGCAAGTTTGTGCAGTTTGTGCAGAGAGAAGGAGATGGGGAACAGAGGTGAATAAGGCCGGTGAGCTAGAAACCTTTGATTCTAGGAAACTCAGATAAGTCAGTAGTTTTGTGAGCACTGAATGAGTGGGTTTTGGAGCCCAGTGTGTGTTTTTACTTGCCCACCAGGTGCAAACTAGAATTAAAGCTAATAGCCCACCAATTCTTGGCTCCATTGTTTCATTACCATCTGTCCGAATCTAATGCGAACCTGTATGGGCCAGACGCCTGTGATGGTGGCCGTGGATACTGGCTTTACATGTCCCCCTCTCTCTCTCAAATCAATAGAAAATTTTAAAAATAAATAAAGCACCATGATTATTATGTATAAGAAAATGGATCCCACTTACACCATTCACAAAAATAAACTCAAAATAAATAAAAGATTTAAATTTAAGTCATGAAACCATAAGCATCCTAGAGGAAAACATAGGCAATAAGCTCTCCGACATAACTCACAGCAATATATTTGCTGATTTATCTCCACGCGCAAGGGAAATAAAGGACAGGATAAACAAATGGGACTATATCGAACTAAAAAGCTTTTGCACAGCTAAAGACAATATGAACAGAATAAAAAGGAAAACCACACAATGGGAGAACATATTTGACAATACATCTGATAAGGGGTTAATAACCAAAATTTATAAAGAACTTGTAAAACTCAACACCAGGAATACAAACAATCTATTCAAAAAATGGGCAAAGGAAATGAACAGACACTTCTCCAAAGAGGACATACAGATGGCCAATAGGCATATGAAAAAATGCTCAACATCACTAACCATTAGAGAAATGCAAATTAAAACCACAATGAGATATCACCTCACACCAGTCAGAATGGCGCTCATCAACAAAACAACACAGAATAAGTGCTGGCGAGGACCCAGAGAAAAGGGAACCCTCCTGCACTGCTGGTGGGAATGCAGACTGGTGCAGCCACTGTGGAAAACAGTATGGAGATTCCTCAAAAAATTAAAAATCGAACCGCCTTTTTACCCAGCTGTTGGGCAGATAAAATATATTATGCTCACTTTGTTAAAAATGGCGCTGCCCACATGGAGGCTGTTGCCCAGGTGATATTAATGTGTGTTGGGGGCTGGCTGTGGGCAGGCAGAATCCTTGTAGCCTGGGGCTTGGTTTTGGGATTAAGTCTTTCCCACCCTTTTTGATGTGGGGTGGTACAATCCCACCATGCCCCAGATAAGTGACTTTGTATTAGAGACTTCCCTATTTTGTATATTGGATTAAAGGTTTGGATTTCTACACTATAAAATAGGGGCAGAACCGGAGCTTGCACTCTTGGTTCCTAAGATTAGCATTAGAAGAGAGAGCAAAGAGAGTAGAGTAAGGCCACGTGGAGAAGTCCAGGAGAAGCAGCCAAGATGGCGGAGTGCTGAGTGAGAAGCCAGTTAGTGCAGAGTTTGTGCTGGGAGAAGGAAGAGATGGGGAACAGAGGTGAATAAGTCTGGTGAGCTAAAAACCTTTGATTCTAGGAAACTCAGATAAGTCAGTAGCTTTGTGAGCACTGAATGTGAGTGGGTTTTGGGGCCCAGTGTGTGTTTTTGCTTGCCCGCCGGGTGCAAGCTAGGATTAAAGACTATGGTGTAAGGCCAGGAGCCGCCATCGTGGCCATTCACATGCAGGTTCCCATTGGATTCGGGCAGACGATAAAGAAATGGCGGAGTCAGAGGACGGGGGCCCATCCTATTTATTGGTGTCTCACCAAGACAGGCAAACCACAAAAGAAGACAAGGGAAAAGCAGAAAACCAGCTCTTCCCATGAAGGGCAAGGGATCAGGGAAGCCCCTGCAATTGTGATAGCAGGAACTGTGTGTCCAAGCTCCTGGTCTGTCCCACTTTATACTGTAGATAACCAAAATCCCTTAATCCAATATACAAACAAGGAAGTCTCCGATACAAAGTCACTTATCCAAGGCATAATTGGATTCCTAATGAGAGTGCACCACCCAGATCATACAATCAGTCAAGGGTGTGGGGAAAAGCCCAGTCCCAAAACCAAACCTTAGGCTACAATGACCTGGCCTGCCTACAGCCTGTCCCCCACACCCAATACAAGTCACAAGCGAGCAAACATATATATCACATTCACAAACCCATTTGACCAACATATGGCCCACCAGTTTTTGGCTCCGTTGTTTCTTTGCCGACTGTCTGAATGCAATGCAAACCTGCATGGGCCGTGCCTTTAATTAAAACCACAATGAGATATCACCTCACACTAGTAAGAATGGTGTTCATCAACAAAACAACACAGAATAAGTGCTGGCTGTTGGAATCCAAGGGAGTCCGAAAGACCAGAGTAACAGGCTTTATTGAAAGGAAGAAAGGAACCCTGCCGGGCACTTCTCCTGGGGGAGAAGAGCACCAGTTACAGACTAGGGGCAAGTAATATAGTGTTTGGGAGAACCTGAGGGGATACTGAGGCAAAAGTCCTGGTGTGTCCGGAATGCTCCTCCTTGGGGGGCTTCAAGCATGTGGGTGTTGAATCAAAAATCCTGGTGTGTCCGGAGCCCCTCCTTGGGGCGGCTTGTCAGCTTTTGGAATTCCTCTGTCTCAGGGTCAATAGTCCAGTAAGGGTGAGGTCTGACAGATAAGCGGAACATCAGGAGGGCAGTTTGGAATTTACATATCTATCACTGGCGAGGACCTAGAGAAAAGGGAACCCTCCTGCACTGCTGGTGGAAATGCAGACTGGTGCAGCCACTGTGGAAAACAGTATGGAGATTTCTCAAAAAATTAAAAATCAAACCGCCTTTTTACCCAGCCATCCCACTTTTAGGAATATATCCCAAGAACACCACATCAACGAATCAAAAGGAGAAATGCACCCACATGTTTATGGCTGCATTATTTACAATAACCAAGATGTGGAAAGAGCCCAAATGTCCGTCAGTGGACGAGTGGATTAAAAAGCTATGGTACATATACACAATGTGTGGTAAGGTACCAAAAAGTTGCAAAATTAATATTGATATTTTAGGAAGAAAGGTCAGGCTTTCTGTCCCATCCTTTACTTGGGGAGGGGAGGGAGAAGAATGTATTATAGAAGCTTCCTGACTTACAAGAACAATGGGTCATTTAGTTTTAACTATAGAATAAAGGTTGTCTGAGGAACTTCTTTTCTCTTTCACTGGGAGACATAATTTACATACCACCCTACATTGATTTTGGCTCTTCCTCCCTTCCTGGAATCCTGAGAGTAACATACCTCTAGGCAAAGGAGGGAAGACAGACACTAAAAGATTTGTAAATGTCTTCAATTGTATTACCTTAAAAGTTTTAATGTTTTTATGGATCCTAAACAAATGTTATAAGCTTGTTAATAATTATGTCATAATGTCATGCTCCCCCCCCAACCTTTATGTGGTCAAAGGGTATAAAACCAGCCTCTGAGATGTATTTGGCACGCACACGATTTGCATCTGCAATACCCCATGTTAGTTATATGCAGCCCGCATATTTAATAAATCTCCTCTTTTAATAAAATTCCTTAAAAATTCATCTGGACTTGGTGTCTCTATGTAAACCCGTGGAAGTGAGGTATGGTACTTTAAAACAAATGGAATACTATGGGGCCATGAAAAAGAAGGAAATATTTTTTGCGACAACATGGATGGACCTGGAAACTATTATATTAAGTGAAATAACTCAGGAAGAGGAAAAAAAATATCATACGACCTCACTCATCTGAGGAATCCAACGAACAATATGAACTGAGGAGTGAAATAGAGACAGAGGCAGGATAAAGGATCCAGAAGGAAAGTGGACAGAGGGAAAGGGGATGATAGGGATGAGAGCAGAAAAGCAAATCCTGGAGGGAAGGGGGAACGGTGTTATGGGCAGGAGACAGAGGGGTATACTGGGGAACACAGAGGAGTGGAGGATGTTCTCGAGGGGACACTAGAATCTATGTAAACACAATAAATTAATTAAAAAAAAAGAAAAAAGAAAACAGATCCCCAGTGTAAAGCCAGAAGCCAAGGCCAGGGCCACTATCACAGCAGCCTTCTGGCCTATGCAGGTTCGCATTGGATTCGGACAGTCGGTAAGGAAACAACGGAGCCACAAACTGGTGGGCCATAGTCTTTAATCCTAGCTTGCACCCGGCGAGCAAGTAAAAACACACACGGCTCCAAAACCCACTCACATTCAGTGCTCACAAAGCCACTGACTTATCCGAGTTTCCTAGAATCAAAGGTTTCTAGCTCACCAGCCCTATTCTCCTCAGTTCCCCATCTCCTTCCTTATCCCAGATACAAACTCTACACAAACTGGCATCTCACTCAGCACTCCGCCATCTTGGCTGCTTCTCCTGTCCTCCTCCACGTGGCCTCCTTCTGCTCTCTGCTCTGCTCTCTCCTCTAAATCATCCCAGGAACCAAGAGCGCAAGCTCCCGCTCCGTCCCCATTTTATAGAGTAGAAATCCAAACCCTTAATCCAATATACAAAATAGGGAAGTCTCTAATACAAAGTCACCCTCTGAGGCATGATAGGATTGTACCAACCCACATCAAAAATGGGTGGGAAAGGTTTAATCCCAAAACCAAGCCCCAGGCTACAAAGATTCTCAACACACATTAATATCACCTGGGCAACGGCCTCTTTAACAAAGTGAGCATAATACATTTTATCTGCCCAACACCCAGTCAGGGCACACATGGGAAGCAACCAATGAGTAGAACAACAAATTGTAAAGCCAGTAGCCATAGCCACCTGGCCCATGCAGGTTCGCATTAGATTCGGACAGTCGGTAAAGAAACAACAGAGCCAAAAGCTGGTGGGCCAACATCTTTAATCCTAGCTTGCACCCGGCGGGCAAGTAAAAACACACACTGGACTCCAAAACAAACTCATTCAGTGCTCACAAAACTACTGACTTATCTGAGTTTCCTAGAATCAAAGGTTTCTAGCTCATCAGACTTATTCACCTCTGTTCTCCATCTCCTTCCTTCTCCCTGCACAAACTGCACAAACTGGCTTCTCCCTCAGCACTCCACCATCTTGGCTGCTTCTCCTGGCCTACTCCACATGGCCTCTCTCTGCTCTCTGCTGTCTCCTCTAATGTTAATCTCAGGAACTAAGAGAGCAAGCTCCTGCTCTGCCCGCATTTTATAGTGTAGAAATCCAAACCTTTAATCCAATATACAAAATAGGGAATTCTCTAATACAAAGTCACTTATCTGGGGCATGTTGGGATTGCACCACCCCACATCAAAAAGGGTGGGAAAGGATTAGTTCTAAAACCAAGCCCCAGGCTACAAGGATCCTGCCTGCCCACAGCCCGCCCCCAACACACATTAATATCACCTGGGCGAAGGGCCTCCATGTGGGCAGCGCCATCTTTAACAAAGTGAGCATAATATATTTTATCTGCCCAACACACACACACAAATCAATAAATAAAATATTTTTTAAAAGAATAAAACAAAACAAATATCAATATGTATGGTGTAAATAAAATGCAAACTTTAATCACATTTAAAAAGGAATTCACCCAGTCACAGGAACCAGCTCTGGCCAAACTTTCCAAGAAGCAGTAATAAACTCTATCTTTAGAAATACTTTTATAGAAAAATTTAAGAAGCATTTAAGTGATTTATCCTAGGTTAATAACAATTTAGGTAAAGTGAGGGGAAAAGTACAATCATTTAAAATTTCTTATTATTTTCTCATCAGAACAGTAGAGAATTAAGAAGTCTGGCTGATAAAGATAGGAAATTGGAAATCTAACGAACAAGATAAAAGTGTATGTTTTTATGCCAAACAAAATCACAAAAAAATTGGAAAAGTTGCCTTTAATCGAAAGTCACAATAAACAAATTACACAGATCATAGTAATATTTAACAAGAAATAAGATAATAATGATCTTGCCCCTCCGTTTCTTTTTTTTTTTTTTTTTTTTTTTTTTTTTGTGAGAGGTGGAGAGATAGTGGGACAGACTCCTAGATATGCCCTGACCAGAATTCACCTGAGGCTGATGCTTGAGTGCCAAGCTATTTTTAGTGCTTGAGGCTAATGCACTCCAATGGAGCTATCCTCAGCGCCCAGGGCCATGCTTAAACCACTCAAGCCACTGGCTGTGGGAGGGGAAGAGGAAAAGAAAGGGAGGAGGAACAGGTAGCTTCTCCTGTGTGCCCTGACCAGGAATCGAACCCAGGACGTCCATTTGCTGGGCCAATACTCTATCCACTGTGTCACCAGCCAGAGCCACCCCTCCATTTTTTATTTGTTTAGGTTCCTTATAATTTACTAAAGCCTAAAGTCTGTTGAGTCATGGGAGAATGAGAATTTACTGGCCAAACATTGTTTATATAATCATCTCCCTATCCCTTTTGGAAGCCACTATCAATAAAAAAACTCTTAAGTTGTGGCAGGGAACAATAGAGAGTAATCATAACCTATTATATCAAAACCTAGATTTAGATAAATCAGCCTTCCTAGCGTCATTAGTAAGTCACTTCCCTAAAAGATCTGCTGTAGGAAAATACAAAGTTAATGATGCCATTATTTAATAGTTTTTAATCCTCTCCTATCAATCTACACAGTCATTGTTGAGCGCATTTTCACCATTCAAAATGTACCACAACAGTGGCAGCTATAAAAGTTAGAGCTTTGAGCTTAAGAATAGCCTACCTTTCATATGAAATTTTAATATGTATTAGTGAATGTTGGGCGGATAAAATGTATTATGCTCACTTTGTTAAAGATGCCGTTGCCCAGGTGATATTAATGTGTGTTGGGGGCAGGCAGAATCCTTGTAGCCTGGGGCTTGGTTTTGGGATTAAGCCTTTCCCACCCGTTTTGATGTGGGGTGGTACAATCCAATCATGCCTCAGAGAAGTGACTTTGTATTAGAGACTTCCCTATTTTGTATATTGGATTAAAGGTTGTGAAGCTATACTATAAAATGGGGGCAGAACGGGAGCTGGGCAGCGCTTGGTTCCTGAGATTATCATTAGAAGAGAGAGCAGAGGAGAGCTGAGAAAGGCCACGTGGAGGAGGCCAGGAAAAGCAGCCAAGATGGCGGAGTGCTGAGTGAGATGCCAGTTTGTACAGAGTTTGTATTTGGGATAAGGAAGGAGATGGGGAACAGAGGTGAGTAAGTCTGGTGAGCTAGAAACCTTTGATTCTAGGAAACTCGGATAAGTCAGTGGCTTTGTGAGCACTGAATGTGATTGGGTTTTGGAGCCCAGTGTGTATTTTTACTTGCCCGCCGGGTGCAAACTAGAATTAAAGACTATGGCCCACCAGTTTTTGGCTCCATTGTTTCTTTACCGACTGTCCGAATCCAATGCGAACCTGCATGGGCCTGGCTGCTGTGATGGTAGCTCTGGCCCTGACTTCTGGCTCTACAGTGAATTCTCTTCTTTCTTTTCAAAAATATAATTAATTTCCTTAAGCTTCCTCTACCCCACCAAAAGGTGCTCCTTATCAAAAAGCTTTCCCCTACCACCTGTCACACTTCGGAAATCCCCTTTACTGAAGTTACTTCTTTGATGGAAATAGGATTTTCAGAAAGATCCTTTAATAAGAAAACATAAAATTGGTGAGATTTAACCTGTTAAATAAAAAATATATTTTCAAATATAAGCACTGATTGATTACTACTATGTGATAGCCCTGAGCTGAACATTATATTCATTTTCACATTTAACCCTCACAGGAAACCTATGAGATAAACGTCATTATTTCCATTTTAGAGAGAAACAGACTCAGGGAGATTTGTTCAAAGTCACATCTGTAAGTAGTAAAGCAACAAACTGAAGCCAACCTCCACCTGACTCTAGAATGCAAATAGCTAAAATCTTAAAAAGTAGAGACCTAAATAAATCCAATAGAAAACAATATGTTTTAATGATAGTAACAATAAGAGCAATGGCAATACTACCAATGATTTTTTTAACACCAATGATTTTTTATAAAGTGCATAATAAATGCCAACACAGTACACCAAAAGCTTTATATTGATTATCTCATATTTTCCCACTGTTCCTCTGCCTTCTTAAAATCTGCATGAAGGCAAAATAGTAGAAAAACCTGGAAGAGGAAGTCTGTGAAAAAGCAGATTCTGAATAATTTACAATTTTATCAAAATTCATCCTTATTAAAAAGAATTCTAGTAGTCTTTGAATTTTTAAAAAGTCATTTTCAAGGTGTGATCAATGAACATGAATAAATAATTTACCCTAAAAAATTACTAATAGTCAATAAATATATGCAAATGTTACCCTCACTAGAAATCAAAGAAACACAAACTGACAAAGAGACCATTCTTTTTTTTTTTTTTTACAAGGACAGAGAGAGAGAGTCAGAGAGAGGGATAGACAGGGACAGACAGGAACAAAGAGAGATGAGAAGCATCAATCACCAGTTTTTCGTTGTGAGACCTTAGTTGTTCATTGATTGCTTTCTTATATGTGCCTTGACCGCAGGCCTTCAGCAGACCAAGTAGCCCCTTGCTCAAGCCAGCAACCTTGGGTCCAAGCTGGTGAGCTTTTGCTCAAACCAGATGAGCCCGCGCTCAAGCTGGCAACCTTGGGGTCTCAAACCTGGGTACTCTGCATCCCAGTCCGACGCTCTATCCACTGCGCCACCGCCTGATCAGGCAAGAGACCATTCTTTACCTCACAAAATATGAAGTTTTTTGTTTTTTGTTTTCATTTTTCTGAAGCTGGAAACAGGGAGAGACAGTCAGACAGACTCCCGCATGCGCCCGACCGGGATCCACCCAGCACGCCCACCATGGGGCGATGCTCTGCCCACCAGGGGGCGATGCTCTGCCCATCCTGGGTGTCGCCATGTTGCGACCAGAGCCACTCTAGCGCCTGAGGCAGAGGCCACAGAGCCATCCCCAGCGCCCGGGCCATCTTTGCTCCAATGGAGCCTTGGCTGCGGGAGGGGAAGAGAGAGACAGAGAGGAAAGCGCGGCGGAGGGGTGGAGAAGCAAAAGGGCGCTTCTCCTATGTGCCCTGGCCGGGAAGTTTTTTTTTTTAATTACTGCATTCAGCATTGGCAAAGGCACAGTGAACAAAGCACTCTCATATGCTGATGATGGAAATATAAATTAGTATGACCTTTTCATTGGGCAATTTGGAATTACATATTGTTGGCCACAAAAATTATAACACTCTTTAGCCAAGTAATTCTAATTCTGAAAATTTATACTAAAAAATAAGCATAGGCAAAGATTCATATTAATTTAATGTTGAAATATTGGAAGCAATCTTCATGTTCCCAAATAGAAAAAAAGTTAAATAAATTAGTCATAATAAAAGTATAATATCTGCAAATACTGAAACAGTGTTTAATTATTCCAAGTAATATTTTTCAAAAACTTATATTGCTGCCTGACAGGTGATGTTGCAGTAGACAGAGGAACCACCTGGGACACTGAGAACCCAGGTTCGAAACTCCGACATTGCCAGCTTGAGACAAGCTCTAGCGTGGGGTTCCCAGCTTGAGCATGGGATCATAGACATGATATCATGGTCACTGTCTTGAGCCCAATGGTCGCCGGCTTGAAGCCCGAGGTCGCTGGTTTGAGCAAGGGGTCACTGGCTCGCTCAGCTGGAGCACCCCCCACAAAGCACATATGAGAAGCAAGCAATGAACAATTAAGGTGCCGCAACTACGAGTTTATAGTTATCTCTCCCTTTCTCTCTCTCTCCCAAAAGAAAAAAAATTCTATTGCTATGAAAAAGTATTCAAGACATATCAGATGAAAAAAACGTTTAGTGGGCTTATTACTGGGGGATTTACATTATCTGTAATATTTCTTTATACTTAATGTATCTTTTAAATGATCTACCACTCAAATTTGCTGTTACTAAATTTTTTTAATCCAAAATTTTATTTTTATTATTCTCTACTGCACATCTCTCAGACAGAAACACATTAACATCTTTTTAAAATGATTAAAAATAGGATCACTCTGGGAAAGGAAAAAAATAGTTAAACAATAAAACACATTTTTCCTTTTATAAATAAAATGTTGCCCTGGCCGGTTGGCTCAGCGGTAGAGCGTCGGCCTAGCGTGCGGAGGACCCGGGTTCGATTCCCGGCCAGGGCATACAGGAGAAGCGCCCATTTGCTTCTCCACCCCTCCGCTGCGCCTTCCTCTCTGTCTCTCTCTTCCCCTCCCGCAGCCAAGGCTCCATTGGAGCAAAGATGGCCCGGGCGCTGGGGATGGCTCTGTGGCCTCTGCCTCAGGAGCTAGAGTGGCTCTGGTCGCAACATGGTGACGCCCAGGATGGGCAGAGCATCGCCCCCTGGTGAGCAGAGCATCGCCCCTGGTGGGCGTGCTGGGTGGATCCCGGTCGGGCGCACGCGGGAGTCTGTCTGACTGTCTCTCCCTGTTTCCAGCTTCAGAAAAATGAAAAAATGTAAAATAAAATAAAAAAATAAAATGTTTAAATAGTCTGGTTATCTAAATTCCATAAGGTTTCAAAGAAAGTGGACATAAATACTACAACTAGAGTCTGTGCAGGTGCAATAGATACAAGGCAAAATTCATTCTGGTATTCTGCATATTAATTAAAGCCTCATGGGAACATGAATATAAACCTGAAAACCAACAAAATACATATTTAAGAATTAACTGACCTGTTAAAACCTTAAAAGTATTTTTATTTAATTAACTTCATAATATAGTACTTACAAACATTTGCATGGCTCTTTAGACTGAAATAAGTCCAATTTAGCAAGCATCTACTGAGAATCTACTATGCTCCACGTACCATTAAGAATTCATCACAAAAATGAGATGGCATAACATGTTTGCACTTACGAGACTGGAATTCTAATGGACAACTCAAAGCACTAATTACAGAACATTTTCTAGACTTCTTATACTAACACCATGAACCAAGTTGTGAGCTTATTCTTATATCTCTATAAGTAAGGGACATGCACTGTGGGGTGGGATACATTTGCACTCAACTACTAGCTCTGTCATATGATCTTTGTAAAATAGGAACTCTCTGAGATTCAATATCCTCAATCTGAAACACTAGTAGAGATAATAACCACCTCATATTAAGGTTGAAATAAAATAACATACCACATCTGAAACATGGTAAATGTTCAATATATGTTAGATATACTTATTCTAACAAATATCTTTCCCAGATTTAAATTTTTCTTTCCGTAATAAAAATGCAGGTTCCACGTCTAGAAATGGCAGAGTAGTTTATATAGATCTTCCCAAAATGAATGTTGTAAACAGTGAACAAAGTAAAAGAGTAACTATTTAAAAGAAATTAACCACCAAAATCAGACAGAAGATGGAAAGAAATAAGCCCTTGAAAGAAGAGAACTGCAGTTGCCAAGAACTGTATGTCATGGCTTTTTATCTGAGAATACTCCAAGTCCACACAGTGCAAAAACAGCTAGATCTCAAACAGAAAGCCACAGTCTTACTGACCTGAGGATTTAGAGTATAAATTTATCTGTTATTAATTTATTGTCTGTAAGCTCTAAATTCACCCTTTAATACCTGCTTTGCAATGAGGCATGGAATTCTCCTTTACAGTCAACATGATATTGAGTTTTCTCAGTAGAGGGCACTAGAGAACCACTGCAGGAGGAAGAAGCTCTCCTGAATTTTTACTGGATGCTGCACAGGATATCAGTGGTGTCACCATGAGGGCATCTGGTGGCTCTCTGCTCTAGCCAAGTGCTATAAGAATGTGCAGCCACTTAACAAATTCATAGACCCAACTTGGCCCAGTAGTTACCTTTTTTCCGCATAACAACAGAGACACTGCACACTCTAGGCCTCCTGACTACGCTTATGCCTCAACTCCTGCTTGCTCCTTCCCCTGGAGGTTTGGTTCCTACAATCTTTCCAGTGCCACATCCCTACCAATGTAGACTACATGTACTCCAGGCCTCTTGGATGCACTGATACTCCACTTTCTCTGCATTCCCATTTGACTGGTTACGAGTATGAGGTGACCACTGTGAAGACTGCCTGTGCCCAAGAGTTGCTTCATGCTTGCCTAGAAACTGCAGGCCCATTCTGGTCCAGGTAAACTAGAAACTTATTAGCTAACTTGGATAGCCTATCCAATGGGCTACAAGCTACACCTTCTTCAACAAGGTCTCCAGGCTTAGGGAAGGTTCACATTTCCAAATTTGTCCTTTATTGGGTACTCTCCCTAAATTTTAGGCCACTCTAGAGAGTTCACTGAAATCATAGACTCACTGTTATCATAGAATATTAATTCTTTATATTAAACTATGCCTGCTTAAATCACTCTCTTTATTGGACCCAGACAGATACGTTAATTACTACAGGGTGGGGTCCAAGGAAACAGACTCCTAAAGACAGGATTCTGGGAATGATTTGTTTGGGCCCTTGGTTTGAGGTGTGAGCTCCTTGCCAATAACACAGTAAATCAAAGTATCACCTGTAGTTGTAATAAAGTGCCAACTAAAGCAAGTGCCTAAGGGGCTCAAGTGGCTGATGCACCTCACAATTATGACAATGACAACTATGAGAACTGTAATGTGAGGGTGAATTCTTTTGAGTGCATTTCAGTGCTTACAGAAAGAGAAATGACAAAATTAACTCTCAACTCAAGTCACAGAATCAGGCACCTGAAACCTGTATAATAATGTTAACCAGTATCACCCCATTAATACCAATTAAAAAATAAAATGATAATGATAAAAATTTAAAAATATATCTTACTGGCTCTGCCAAAAAAATATCTAATTATCAAGAAATACAAATCAAAACCACAATGAGATATCACTTCACATCTGTTAGAATGCCTATTATCAAAAAACTGAGATAATAAGTATAAGCAAGTATGTAGGAAAAAAGAAACCCTTGTGAACTGCAATGTAAATTGGTGCTGCCACCATAAAAACAGTATGGAGATTCCTCAAAAAGTGAAAAATAAATTTAAAAATGAATAAAATACTGTATTTTCCCATGTATCAGACACACCTGAATTTAGGGGCCCGAAATTTGGGGAAAAAAATTACATAAAGCTTTTGAACTCAATTTTTATTCTTCATAAAATTTATACAACTCATCACTGTCAAAACTCTCCTCCATTACCTTAGCCTCATCTGTGTCTGATGACACATCACTGTCTTCAACAATGAGCGTAAAAACAAGCATGAAAAAACAAGAAATGCAAGTAAAACAATCTACAACCACTGTATAAGACACACCCAGTTTTGAGACCCACATTTTCCAGAAACAGGTGCATCTTATACAAAGGGAAATACAGTACATTTTAACATAAACAAAGAACGAACTACCATATGATCCAGCCATTCCACTTCTGGGTATTTATTTGAAGAAAACAAAAATACTAACTTGAGACCGGTATGGCACAGTGGATAGAGCATTGACCTGGGACGCTAAGGTCCCAGGTTCAAAATCCCAAGGTCACCAGCTTGAGCATGGGCTCATCAGGCTGGAATGCAGGCTCACCAGCATGAGCATGGAATCACTGACATGATCCCAAAGTCACTGGCTTGAGCCCAAAGGTCACTGGCTTGAGCAAGGGGTCACTGGCTCAGCTGGAGCCCCCAGTCAAGGAATCTAAGAGAAGCAACCAATGAACAACTAAAGTGCCACAACTATGAGTTGATGCTATTCACCTCCCTTCTTGTCTGTCTGTGTGTGTGTGTCTGTCTGTCTGCCTCTCTTTATAAAAATAAATAAATAAATAAAATTAAAATAAATAAAATTAAGCCCTGGCTGGATAGCTCGGTTGGTTGGAGCATCGTCCTGATGCACAGAGGTTCCTGGTTTGATCCCTGGTCAGGGCACACACAGGAACAGACTGATGATCCTGTCTCTCTCACTAAAATCAATAAATAAAAAACTTTTAAATAAATAAAATAAATAAAGTTAAAATTTAAAAACCACACATTTGAAAAAATACTCAGTTGAAAATATAGGTGTACCCCCATGTTCATTACAGGATTGTTTATAATAGCTAAGACATCAAAGCTAACTAAGTACGCATCAATGAATGAATGGATAAAGAAAATACATATACAATGAAATACTATTCAGCCAGTAAAAAAGAATAAGATATTGCCATTTGCAGCATCATAAATGAATCTTGAGGGCATTATGCTGAGTAAAATAATTCAAAAAAGAAAGAAAAATGCCATATACTTTCACTTATACGTAGAATCTAAAATAATAATAATAGCAAAAACCCGGGAACAGATGGAGACCCACAGCGGAGCGCGGGCGTGCAGCCCCACCCAGCCCGTGAAGTCAGGGATTGCAGCCCAGTGAGCGAGGACAGCTCCGCCTGCAGGAGCGGGGCGAAAGCACAGGAACAAGCAAAGACCTACGGCTGAGTATAGATGCGCAGTCCAGCCCGCAGTGCCAAGGCTTGCAGCACTGGCTGTGGCGTGCAGCCCAACCCGCGGTAGTGGGGTGAAGGCTGAGGCCCATGGAGACTTGTAGACTTGAGCATGTGAACACAGCCCCTCCCATAAAGGAGAGGCAGAAACCACAGGACTGTCGCGGGTGGGCGCCAGCAACACCCATACCCCAACACTTGAGGCAGCAGCAGAGAGGGTGGTAGGCCTGCAGACAGACCATACTTAGGGAACACATAGACCACACACATTGGACTCCAGTGGCCACACCCTTCTTATACACACACAAAATAGGAAGGCAGAGAAATGCAAACCAAATGAATCAAAAAAAATCCCCGGAATAGAACTTGAACCAGTCAGATATAACCAAAATATCAGATGCAAAGTTTAAAATAATGATGGTTAGAATGTTCAAAAATCTTAGAACAACAATAGATAGACATAACAAACACCTAAATAAAAAGATAGGAAGTATAAAGGAGGACATTGAAAGAATAAAAAAGAATCAGTCATAAATGACAAATACAACATCAGAAATAAAGACCAAAATGGAAGGAATTAAAAGCAGGATGGATAAAGCTGCAAGATGAAGGAATTAAAAGCAGATGGATCGAATCAGCAAGTGAGAGGATAAGATAAATGCAAGCACAGAAGCAGAGCAGCAAAAAAAAAAAAAAAAATAGACTCAAAAAATCTGAGCCCTGGCCGGTTGGCTCAGCGGTAGAGCGTCGGCCTAGCGTGCAGGGGACCCGGGTTCGATTCCCGGCCAGGGCACACAGGAGAAGCGTCCATTTGCTTCTCCACCCCTCCGCCGCGCTTTCCTCTCTGTCTCTCTCTTCCCCTCCCGCAGCCGGGGCTCCATTAGAGCAAACATGGCCCGGGCGCTGGGGACGGCTCTGTGGCCGCTGCCTCAGGCGCTAGAGTGGCTCTGGTCGCGACATGGCGACGCCCAGGATGGGCAGAGCATCGCCCCCTGGTGGGCAGAGCGTCGCCCCATGGTGGGCGTGCCGGGTGGATCCCGGTCGGGCGCATGCGGGAGTCTGTCTAACTGTCTCTCCCTGTTTCCAGCTTCAGAAAAATGAAAAAAAAAAAAAAAAAATCTGAGGAAACTCTAAGAGAGCTCTATGACAACATGAAGAGAAATAACATCAACATCATAGAGGTTCCTGAAGAAGAGAAAGAACAAAAAATAGAGACTTTGTTCAATCAAATCATAGCTGAAAACTTCCCTAAACTGATGCAGGAAACAGTCTCAAAAGCTTAAGCACAGAGAATTCCTTTAAAGAGAAACCCAAAGAAATCTACACCAAGACACATCATAATTAAAATACCAAAGCTAAGAGAAAAACAGAAAATATTAAAAGCTGCTAGAGAAAAAAAGGATATCACCTACAAAATAGCCCCCATAAAAATGACATCCAACTTCTCAACAGAAACACTTGAGGCCAGAAGGGAATGGCATGAAATATTCAAAGTAATGCAGAACAAGAGCCTACAACCAAGACTACTTTATCTAACAAAGCTATTGTTTAAAATTGAAGGGGAAATAAAAAACTTCCCAGACAAAAAAAACTTAAGGAATTCATTAAAACCAAAACAATGTTGAAAGAAATGTTAAGGGGCCTGTTGTAAACAGATCAAAGGGGGGAAAGAATATAGCAAAAGAGGAATACAGCTTTAAAGAATAAAATGGAAAGAAACAACTACATATCAATAATAACGTTAAATGTAAATGGATTAAATGATCCAATCAAAAGACATAGGGTAGCTGCGTGGATAAGAAAACAGGACACATACATATGCTGTCTACAAGAGACACACCTTAAAACAAAAGATGCACATAGATGGAAGGTAAAAGGATGAAAAAAATATTTCATGCAAATGGAAATGAAAAGAAAGTTGGGGTAGCAATAGTTTTATCAGACAAAATGGACTTTAAAACAAAGGCTATACTAAGAGACAAAGAAGGTTACTAACATAATGATAAAGGGAGCAATCCAACAGGAAGATATAACAATTATAAATATATACGCACCTAATATAGAAGCCCCTAAATATATAAAACAGACTTTGATGGATATAAAGGGTGAGATCAACAGCAAAACTATAATAATACGAGATTTCAATACCCCACTAACATCACTAGATATGTACTCAAGAAAGAAAATTAACAAAGAAACAGCAGACTTAAAGGACACACTAGATCAACTGGATTTAATAGATATCTTTAGAACCTTTCACCTTAAAGCAGCAGAATATACATTCTTTTCAAGTGCTCATGGTACATTATCTAGGATAGATCACATGTTAGGGCAAATTTAAGAAAATTGAAATCATATCAAGCATTTTCTCTGATCACAATGGCATGAAACTAGAAATCAACGGCAACAAAAAAACTGAAAAATACTCAAACACTTTGAAACTAAATAGCATGTTATTAAATAATGAATAGGTTAAAAATGAGATCAAAGAAGAAATTTAAAAATTCCTATAAATGAATGATAATGAGCTACAACAACTCAAAATTTATGAGACACAGCAAAAGCAGTACTGAGAGGGAAGTTCATAGCATTACAGGCATACATTAAGAAGCTAGAAAAAGCCCAAATAAACAACTTAACCCTGTATGTAAAAGAACTAAAAAAAGAACAGCAAGTAGAGCCCAGAGGTAGTAGAAGGAAGGAAATAATAAAGATAAGAGTGGAAATAAATGACATAGAGGCTAAAGAAACAATATAGAGGGTTAAGGAAACAAGGAACTGGTTCTCTGAAAAGGTAAACAAGATCGATGAACCTTTAACCAGACTCACCAAAAAAAAAAAGAGAAAAGACTCAAATAAATAAAATTAGAAATGAGAGAGAAGAAATAACAACTGACACAACAGAAATACAAAGGACTGTAAGAAAATACTATGAAGAACTGTATGCCAAATAATTAGACAACCTAGATGAAATGAAAAAATTCCTTGAAACATATAATATTTTAAAAATCAATCTGGAAGAATCAAAAAACCTAAAAATACCAATTACAACAAATGAGGTCAAAACAGTTATCAAAAAACTTCCAACAAACAAAAGCCTGGGCCCAATGGCTTCACAAGTGAATTCTACCAAATATTCAAAGAAGAACTAACTCCTATACTTCTCAAGCTATTTCAAAAAATTCAAGAGGAAGAAAGACTTCCAAGCTCCTTTTATGAGGCGAGCATACTTCTGATTCCAAAACCAGGCAAAGACAACACAAAGAAAGAAAATTATAAGCCAATATCCCTGATGAATCTAGATGCTAAAATCCTCAACATAATATTAGCCAACCGAATCCAGCAGTATATGAAAAAAATCATACACCATGATCAGGTGGGATTTTATTCTGGGGAGGCATGGCTAGTACAATATTCACAAATCAATCAATGTGATTCATCACATAAACAAAAGGAAGGAGAAAAACCACATGATAATTTCAACAGACGCAGAAAAAGCATTTGATAAAATCCAGCACCTACTCATGATCAAAACTCTCAGCAAAGTGGGAATACAGGGAACATACCTCAACATGATAAAGGCCATCTATGACAAACCCACAGCCAACATCATACTCAATGGACAAAAATTAAAAGCAATCCCCTTAAGATCAGGAACAAGACAGAGGTGCCCCCTTTCTCCACTCTGATTCAACATAGTTCTGAAAGTCCTAGCCACAGCAATCAGACAAGGAAAAGAAATAAAAGGCATCCAAATTGGAAAAGAAGAAGTAAACCTCTCATTATTTGCAGATGATATGATATTGTATATAGAAAACCCTAAAGTCGCAGTCAAAAACAACTGGACCTGATAAATGAATTCAGCAAGGTGGCAGGATATAAAATTAATACTCAGAAATCAAAGGCTTTTTTTTCAAAGGCATTTTTATACACCAACAATAAACTGTCAGAAAGAGAAAGGAAACAATTCCCTTCACTATTGCAACCAAAAAATAAAGTACCTAGGAGTAAATTTAACCAGGGAGGTTAAAGACTTGTATTCGAAAAATTACAAAACATTGATAAAAGAAATCAAGAAAGATACAAACAAGTAAGTATATACCATGCTCATGGTTAGGAAGAATAAACATCATTAAAATGTCTATTATTACCCAAAGCAATTTATAAAATCAATGCAATACCAATTAAAATACCAATGACATACTTCAAAGATATAGAACACATATGCCAAAAATTTATATGGAACTAAAAAAGAACACGAATAGCCTCAGCAATCTTGAAAAACAAGAATAAAGTGGGAGGCATCACACTTCCAGATATCAAGTTATACTACAAGGCCATTGTACTCAAAACAGCTTGGTACTGGCATAAGAACAGGCATATAGACCAATGGAACAGAACAGAGAACCCAGAAATAAACTCACACCTTTATGGACAACTGATGTTTGACAAAGGAGGTAAGAGCATACAATAAAGTAAAGAAAGCCTCTTCAACAAATGGTGCTGGGAAAATTGGACAGCTATCTGCAAAAAAATGAAACTAGACCACCAATTTACACAATTCACAAAAATAAACTCAAAATGGATAAAAGACTTAAATGAAGCTATGAAACCATAAGCATCTTAGAAGAAAACATAGGCAGTAAGCTCTATGATATCAATCGCAGCAATATATTTGCTGATTTACCTCCACGGGCAAGTGAAATAAAAGACATGATAAACAAATGGAACTATATCAAACTAAAAAGGTTTTGCACAACCAAAGACAATAAGAACAGAATAAAAAGACAAACTACACAATGGGAGAACATATTTGACAGTACGTCTGATAAGGGGTTAATAACCAAAATTTATAAAGAACTTGTAAATCTCAACAACAGAAAGACAAACAATCCAGTCAAAAAATGGGCAAAAGAAATGAATAGACACTTCTCCAAAGAGAATATACAGATGGCCAATAGGCATATGAAAAAATGCTCAACATCACTAATCATTAGAGAAATGCAAATTAAAACCACAATGAGATATCACCTCATACCGGTCAGAATGGCGCTCATCAACAAAACAACACAGAATAAGTGCTGGCGAGGATGTGGAGAAAAGGGAACCCTCCTACACTGCTGGGGTAAATGCAGACTGGTGCAGCCTCTGTGGAAAACAGTATGGAGATTCCTCAAAAAACTGAAAATCAAACTGCCTTTTGACCCAGACATCCCACTTTTAGGAATATACCCCAAGGACACCATAGAACGGTTCCAGAAGGAGAAATGCACCCCCATGTTTATAGCAGCATTTGTTCACAATAGCGAAGATCTGGAAACAGCCCAAGTGTCCGTCATTAGACGAGTGGATTAAAAAGCTTTGGTACATTTATACTATGGAATACTACTCAGCCATAAGAAATTTTGACATCAGATCATTTACAATAACATGGATGGACCTTGATAACATTATATGAAGTGAAATAAGTAAATCAGAAAAAACTAAGAACTATATGAACCCATGCATAGATGGGACATAAAAATGAAACTCAGAGACATGGACAAGAATGTGATGGTAACAGGGAGTGGGGTGGAGAGGTGGAGAGGGGGCGAGTAAGGAGAGGGAGGGGTTGAGGGGAGGGGAGGGGCACAAAGAAAACCAGATAGAAGGTGACTGAGGACAATTTGACTTTGAGTGAGGGGTATGCAGCATAATCAAAGGTCAAAATAATCTGGAGATGGTATCTCGGATCATATGTACCCTGATTTATCAATGTCACTGCATTAAAATTAATAAAAATAAGATTTAAAAAAAACAGAATAAGTGCTGGGAGGATGTGGAGAAAAGGGAACCCTCCTGCATTGCTGGTGGGAATGCAGACTGGTGCAGCCACTGTGGAAAACAGTATGGAGATTCCTCAAAAAAATTAAAAATCTAACTGCCTTTTGACCCAGCTATCCCACTTTTAGCCATCCCAAGAACACCATAGCACTGTTTCAAAAGGAGAAATGCACCCCCATGTTTATGGCAGCATTGTTCACAATAGCGAAGATCTGGAAACAGCCCAAGTGTCCGTCAGTGGACGAGTGGATTAAAAAGCTGTGGTACACCACAGAATTACAAGGTATAGGGCAGTGTAAATCCCCTCAACAAAGTTCTAGTTTTTTACATTGGGAAGATTAAGAAGGTCATTCTGGATTTTTTTAAGCCTTATGTGCTCCCTGGATGGCCAGTTAATTTGTGGGGTAGAGATGTTTTGAAAAATATGGGAGCGTTGCTTGTCAGTCCTAAGGGTTTAGTCAGTACTCAGATGCTTGATCAGGGATTTTTGCCCACTAAGGGACTAGGGAAAGAACAGTGAGGAATTCTCACCCCCATAGAAGTGGCACCCAATACCAGAAGGTGTGGATTAGGATATCAAAATTTAGCATAGGGGACTTGGTAGCTCCTGCTACCCCAATAATGCATTGTGCAGACCCAATTACTTGGAAATCAGATAATCCTGTATGGGTAGACCAATGGCCCCTTTCTCAGGAGAAACTTAGGACAGCTGCTCAATTGGTACAAGAGCAGCTACAGCTTGGGCACATTGAACCATCTAATAGCCCATGGAATACACTTCCATATTTTGATCTTATCGCCTCCTGGATTATCAAGGGGCATAGGCGACCCTCACAGCTTATAGGTTTTGAGCCTCAAAATTATTGTTGTTCCTTTTTTCAAAGGATCAACAACAATGGCTCTGGGAAACTTCCACTAAATGGCAAATCGCTTTTGCAAATCAATGGACAACTTTATACTGAAATAGTCAACTTAAAATCAGCTCAAATACTAGAATTATATGCCATTATCATGGCTTTTCAGCATTTGCCATATTCCTCCTTTAATCTATATAGAGACAACAAATATTTACTTATGTTTGTTTCTACTATAAAGACTGCTGTCTTAGGGACAACTGCTGATGAATTATTTCAGCAGTTCCTCCTTCTTCAAACACTTGTATGTCAACATAGAGCTCCATGTTTTATAGGACATACTCGAGCTCACTCCATGCTCCCTGGAGCTTTAGCACAAGGGAATGCTCTTGTTGATCAAGCTACCCAAAAGAAAATTATTTGGAGCAACCATGACAGATAGAGCAATTCAATCTCATACTATTCATCACCAGAACGCTGTAGCCCTGTGTAAACAGTTTCAACTTTCTCGGGAAGCAGCACAGCAGATTGGTAAATCTTGTCCAAGGGGTCCTATACTACAGTCTGTCCCTTCATTTGGAGTTAACCCTCAAGGACTCCAGCCAGGACAACTTTGGCAAATGGATGTTACTCATATAGCTTCATTTGGCATTTGGCAAACAGTCCTATGTCCACGTTACAGTGGATACCTATTCTGGATTCATAGTAACCTCTACCAGAACAGGAAAGGCTGCTAAGCATGTTATAACTCATAGTCTGTATGCATTTTTCTATTATTGGATTTCCTAAACTGGTTAAACTGACAATGCTCCTGCATATGTAGCAAAAGCATTTACTGTATTTTGTCAAACCTTTCGAATTATGGGTATTTCTTACAATTCTAAAGTCAAGGTATTATTAAAGTGTACCCAATAAATATTTTAAGGTCAATTTAAAAAAATTTAAAAGCGGGAGTCATATCCTGGAAATCCTACGGGTCTACCATATCATGCTTTTTACTTAAAAAATTTTTGGCCTGATCTGTGGTGGCACAGTGGAATAAAGCATCGACCTGGAACACTGAGGTTGAAGGTTCGAAACCTTGGGCTTTCCTGGTCAAGGCACATATGGGAGTTGATACTTCCTGCTCCTCCCCCTTCTCTCTCTCTCTCTCTCTCTCTCTCTCTCTCCCCCCTCTCTCTAAAAATCAATAAATAAAATATTTTTAAAAATTAAAAAAAAAATTTAAATTTCTTTTAAATGCTGATGAACAGGAGACACCAAATCTTCTTCTCCTGAAAACTTCTACCTTCTTTTATTTGATCCAACTAATAACACTGTTTTGTCTTTTTCCAAATAGCTCCAGATATACGGAAAAGGTTTATATAGGCGGATGGGGATCCTCAAACCCATCAGCAAGATCTTCTGAGCATGGCTTTTAAGGTACCAAGAGGCAGAAAAAGCCCAATAGAGATCAGGTGAACTACCAGCTTTTAGGATACGCCCTTAAAGGCTCCAATGCCCCAAAGGGGTCTCATAGGATTCCATCTGGGTCCTGCTTCAATAGTGAATAGGAAGGTCACTGAGCTAAAGCCTGCCAGGCTTACATGCCTTTGCTGTGAGGAAAAAGGGACACTGGAATGTAGGCTTCCCCCTCGCTCCTCTAAGGGAGGGAAAAAGGGACACTGGAAGGTAGGCTTCCCCCTCGCTCCTCTAAGGGAGGGTTCAGTCTCTTCTAGCCCTGCTCCAGCCACCTATGACCTAACCTTGCCCAGAAAGCTGGAGTTTGCCACTGAAGGCTAAAGGTGCCCAGGGCCGTCGGCCCCATCTACGACACTGTGGACAAGCCTAGGGTATTTCTTCCAAAAAGCAGGTAAATTGATCTCATTTGCACAAGGGCCACTTAACTATATCTTGCCTGAATAGTCAGGTTTTTTATTCTTCCCTCAAAGATCTCTGTTGTGGATGCTGACAATCCTATTTTCTGCTGCTTTTTTTTAATATATAGTGTTTCCTTTATTCCTCCTACCTCAATGCCACACTCATATTTCAGGCTGGGACCTACTCCTAATTTAGAGCTCTCTCTCCCCCTTTTGCCAACTTCTATTGTGAATTTACCTTTGCCACCCAGCTTAGTGTATCCCAAGGTTCTCTTTACCACGCCACAGTTGCAGAGCTCCAGGGAAAAGTACCCTGGTCTCATCTCTCCAGGCAGAGGAGAACAGAAGCTCCATCTCCACACATGCTGCACATGGCTTTTCCAGTCTACCTGAATCATTACCAGCTAGAAGCTTCGGTCATTGGGACTTGGACATGAGCTGCAAAGTATAGAATTGTGACAATTCCAGTGCCATGCGACTTTTCCTGGCTGTGGACTTTTCCTGGACTCCTGCTCCTTGTGACAGCTCCTAACCGACTAAACTGGGGTTGGGTTGCACTTGCAGGGATTTGGAATGGTGCTGGTGCCAACTTGGACTTGGTGAACATGTTAAGGACACTACTCTTTTATGGATTCTTGTTGTATTGGCCAAGAGTTTGCTTAAAGGCTTTAATCACTGTAAAAATATAAATAGAAGACTGGATAAAGAAGATGTGGTGCATATACACTATGGTATACTACTCAGCCATAAGAAATGATGACATCAGATCATTTACAACAAAATGGTGGGATCTTAATAACATTATATGGAGTGAAATAAGTAAATCAGAAAAAAAACAAGAACTGCATGATTCCATACATTGGTGGGACATAAAAACGAGACTAAGAGATATGGACAAGAGTGTGGTGGTTACGGGGGGGGGGGGGGGCAGGGGGGGCGGGGAAGCCACAAAGAAAACTAGATAGAAGGTGACAGAGGACAATCTGACTTTGGGCAATGGGTATGCAACATAATTGAATGACAAATAACCTGGACATGTTTTCTTTGAATATATTTACCCTGACTTATTCATGTCACCCCATTAAAATCAATAAAAATTTATTTATTAAAAAAAAAAAAGCTGTGGTACATATATACAATGGAATGCTATGGGGCCATGAAAAAGAAGGAAATATTACCTTTTGCGACAACATGGATGGACCTGGAAACTATTATTTTAAGTAAAATAAGCCAGGCAGAAAAAGAAAAATATCATATGACCTCACTCATTTGAGGAATCCAATGAACAGTGAGAACTGAGAAACAGAATTGAGACAGAGGAGAGATCAAAGGGACCAGAGGAAAAGAGGACAGAGGGAAAGGGGATGATAGGATGGGATAAACCTGAAAGGAAGGGGGTAGGGTGCTTTGGGGAGGGGGGCAAGGGAGATGTTGAAGGGAATACGGGGGAGGGGGATGCATTCGGGGCAACACTAGAATCTATGTATATACAATAAATTAAAATCAATCAATCAATAAAATAATAATAATAAACTTGTAGATACAGAAAACAGATTGGTGGTTGCCATAGCAAGGGATGGGGCATGGGCATAATGGGTAAAGGTGGTCAGAAGGTACAAACCACTACTTATGAAAAAGAAAGTCATGGGAATATAATGTATAATATGGCAACTCTAGTTAATAATACTGTGTTGTATAATTGAATGTCGCTAAGAGAGTAGATCTTAAAAGTTCTCATCACAAGAAAAAAGAAATTGTAATGATGTGTGATGATGGACATTAAGTAGGCTTAATGTGGGAACCACTTCAGAATACAAAAAAATGTTATATGATTATGTTTTATACCTGAAACTAATATATGTTAACTACATCTCAATTTTTTTAAAGGTAAAAAAAGTAAAATTCTGACTAGGAGTAAATATTCACTATATATGTAAGAAAAGGTTTCCAGAAAATATTGAGAATCTTACTTATCAATAATAATAATATAAATAACCCATTAAAAACACAAGAACTGAAGAGATACTTTACAAAAGAAGATATACTAATAATCACTAGTTATAAAAAAAGATGTCCAACATTAATAATAAGTCTCAAGCAAATTAAAACCATAATGAAATATCACCATACATTCAAAAGCTAAAATTATAAAGACTGACACCACCATGTGTTGACAAGGATGGCAAGCAATTGAAACTCTACATTGCTTGTGGGAGTGTAAAATGGTATGAACATTTTGGCAATTCATTAGTTTCTTTAAAGTTATACATAAATTTACCATGTGACCCAGCAATTCTACATGTAGACATTTTTTTTTTTTACAATAAAGCTTTTAATTTTATTTTATTTATTCATTTTAGAAAGGAGAGAGAGAGGGAGAGAGAGAGAGAGAGAGAGAAGAGGGGGAGGAGCAGGAAGCATCAACTCCCATATGTGCCTTGACCAGGCAAGCCCAGGGTTTCGAACCGACAACCTCAGCATTTCCAGGTCGACGCTTTATCCACTGCGCCACCACAGGTCAGGCCTACATGTAGACATTTACCTCAGAGAAATGAAAACTATGTATACACAGAGACTTGTACTTGAATGACCATAGCAGTTTTATTCATAATATAAAAAAATTAAAATAATGCAAATGTCCATTAAAAAGTGAATGAATAATCTTCTGTATATCAAGAACATTACAATGGAACACTATTCAGAAATAAAAAGGAATGAATTACTGATATAAAAGCAATATGGATGTATCTCAAAAACATTATGCTGAGCCAGGAAGTCAAACATGAGTCCATGTTGTATGATTCTATATGTATGAAACTCTAGAAAAGACAAATCTGATGTATAGTGATAGTAAGCAGGTCAGAGGTTGCCTTGGGTGGGGGCACAGGTATGGACTGACTAGGAAGGAGCACAGTGAACTTTCTGGGGTCGTGGAAATTTTCTATATCATGACAGCATAGTCAAGATAAATATATCAATCTGATTATACAGATATTTATATATATATTTTTTAGATTCATTGAAATATACATATTAAATGGATACATTTAATGTATGTAAATTACACTTTAATAAAGTGAATTCTCACATTTTTTTCTTATAATTTTATTCAGAAAATTAAATTTAATGTACTTAATCTGGTGATACTAATCAATAAGAGTACATAGGTTTCGGATAAACATTTCTATAGCATTTGAACTGTATATTATGTTGCATATGCGTCACCCAAAGTCAAATCATTTTCTGTAATGGTGCATTTGTTCCTCTTTACTCCCCTACCCTCTATTCCAAGTGGTTTCTTAAGACATATCTCCTCTCTCTCTCTCTCTCTCTCTCTCTCTCTCTTTCTCTCTTGTCTTCTCCATGGAACATGGGCAGCCATGCTACAACCTTCTATGGCTGTGCTGCCCAGTGATTGGGACTGCCAAATAAGTGTTCCCTACCCAAATGCAGCCAAAGATTCATTTAATCACCAATCATCCTCCTATACATTAGCTGAACAAAGCAAGATAAAATAGTAAAAGCCTTTAAACTTCATTCATTTCAACTAAGTGGCTCTAACATTAATAAATAATACAAAACTACATTTAAGATTCTTTTTTTTCCTCGTGTGTGTGTGTGTGTGTGTGTGTGTGTGTGTGTGTGTGACAGAGACAGAGTCAGAGAGAGGGACAGACAGATAGGAAGGGAGAGAGATGAGAAGCATCAATTCTTCGTTGGGGCATCTTAGTTGTTCATTGATTGCTTTCTCATATGTACCTTGACCAGGGAGCTGCAGCAGACCGAGTGAACCCTTGCTCAAGCCAGCGACCTTGGGCTCAAGCTGGTGAGCCTTGCTCAAACCAGATGAGCCCACGGTCAAGATAGCAACCTCAGGGTCTCAAACCTGGGTCCTCCGTGTCCTAGTCCGACACTCTATCCACTGCGCCACCGCCTGGTCAGACTATACTTAAAATTCTTATATCTCGGCCCTGGCTGGTTGGCTCAGTGATAGAGCATCGGCCTGGCGTGCAGGAGTCCTGGGTTCGATTCCCGGCCAGGGCACACAGGAGAAGCGCCCATCTGCTTCTCCACCCCTCCCCCTCTCCTTCCTCTCTGTCTCTCTCTTCCCCTCCCGCAGCCAAGGCTCCATTGGAGCAAAGTTGGCCCGGACGCTGAGAATGGCTCTATGGCCTCTGCCTCAGGCGCTAGAATGGCTCTGGATGCAACAGAGCAGTGCCCCAGATGGGCAGAGCATCGCCCCCTGGTGCGTATGCCGGGGTGGATCCCGGTCAGGTGCATGCGGGAGTCTGTCTGACTGCCTCCCTGTTTCCAACTTCAGAAAAATACAAAAAAAAAAAATTCTAGAGATATGTATTACTTAACTGTCACTAGCCAAAAAAATTAAACTGTAAAACCAGAGCTTGTGTTCTTTCTACCTCTCTATTAAATCCTGGTCTTAGGAAAAGATTGAGAAATTCATTCATAAGTTTAACACAAACCATTCTTTAAAAATACATGTTTTAACAGTAGGTAAACAGTTAAAATTACTTAATTTTTAGCCAATGTTTAAATGTGGACATCATTGACCATGGTTGTGGGGGTGTTTTTTGTTTTTTTAATTTAGACAATTAAATTTAACAGGGAGACACTGGTCAACCAGAGTACATAGATTTAGAGAAAACATCTCCACATCATTTAGACAGTTGATTTTTTTTTTATAAATTTTTATTAATTTTAATGGGATGACATCAATAAATCAGGGTTCATATATTCAAAGAAAACATGTCCAGGTTATCTTATCATTCAATTATGTTGCATACCCATCGCCCAAAGTCAGATTGTCCTCCGTCACCTTCTATCTAGTTTTCTTTGTTCCCCGCCCCCTCCCCATTCCCCTCTCTCCCTCCCTCTCCCTCCCCCCCATAACCACCACACTCTTGTCCATGTCTCTTAGTCTCGTTTTTATGTCCCACCTATGGAATCATGCAGTTCTTGGTTTTTTCTGATTTACTTATTTCACTCTGTATAATGTTATCAAGATCCAACCATTTTGTCATAAAGTAAATGATCCGATGTCATCATTTCTTATGGCTGAGTAGTATTCCATAGTGTATATGTGCCACATCTTCTTTATCCAGTCATCTATTGAAGGGCTTTTTGGTTGTTTCCATGTCTTGGCCACTGTGAACAATGCTACAATGAACATGGGGCTGCATGTGTCTTTACGTATCAATGTTTCTGAGTTTTGGGAGTAGTTCTATTTTCAGTTTTTTAAGAAACCACCATACTTTCTTCCATAATAGTTGTACTACTTTACATTCCCACCAACAGTGAATGAGGGTTCCTTTTTCTCCACAGCCTCTCCAACACTTGCTATTACCTGACTTGTTGATAATAGCTAATCTAACAGGTGTGAGGTGGCATCTCATTGCAGTTTTGATTTGCATTTCTCTAATAACTAATGAAGATGAGCATTTTTTCATATATCTGTTGGCCATTTGTATTTCTTCCTGGGAGAAGTGTCTGTTCATGTCCTCTTCCCATTTTTTTATTGGATTGTTTGCTTGTTTGTTGTTGAGTTTATGAGTTCTTTGTATTTGGATATTAGGCCCTTATCTGAGCTGTTGTTTGAAAATATCATTTCCCATTTAGTTGGCTGTCTGTTTATTTTGTTGTCAGTTTCTCTTGCTGAGCAAAAACTTCTTAGTCTGATGTAGTCCCATTCGTTTATCTTTGCCACTACATCCCTTGCCTTTGGAGTCAAATTCATAAAATGTTCTCTACTGCCAAGGTCCATGAGTTTAGTGCCTATGTCTTCTATGTACTTTATTGTTTCAGGTCTTATATTTAGGTCTTTGATCCATTTTGAATTAATTTTTGTGCAAGGAAACAACAGTAGTCAAGTTTAATTCTTTTGCATGTGGCTTTCCAATTTTCCCAGCACCATTTATTGAAGAGGCTTTCTTTTCTCCACTGTGTGTTTTTGGCTCCTTTAACAAAAATGATTTGACCATATATATGTGGCTTTATTCCTGGGCTCTTTACTCTGTTCCATTGGTCTGTATGTCTATTTTTCTGCCAGTACCATGCTGTTTTGATTACCATGGCTCTATAGTATAGTTTGAAGTCAGGTATTGTAATGCCTCCAGCTTCATTTTTCTTCCCTAGGATTACTTTGGTTATTTGAGGTTTTTTATGGTTCCATATAAACCTGATGATTTTTTGTTCCATTTCTTTAAAATATGACATTGGAATTTTGTTAGGAATTGCATTAAATTTATATATTGCTTTGGGGAATATTGCCATTTTAACTGTATTTATTCTTTCTATCCACGACCAAGAAATATTTTCCCATCTCATTGTGTCTTTTTCAATTTCCTTTAATAATGCTTTGTAGTTTTCAGTATATATAGGTCTTTACATCCTTTGTTATGTTTATTCCTAGGTATTTTATTTTTGTTGTTGTTGTTGTTGCAAGTATAAAAGGGATTATTTTTTTTAGTTCTTTTTCTGAAATTTCATTGTTGGCATATAAGAAAGCAATAGACTTCTGTATATTAATTTTGTATCCTGCAACCTTACTGTATTGGTTTATTGTTTGCAAAAGCCTTTCTGTGGAGTCTTTGGGGTTTTCTATAAACAGCATCATATCATCTGCAAAAAGTGAAACCTTTTTTTCTTCTTTCCCAATATAAATGCCTTTTATTTCTTTCTCTTGTCTGATTGCTCTGGCTAGAACTTTCAGCACTATGTTGAATAGGAGTAAAGAGAGTGGACAGCCTTGTCTTGTTCCTGATTTTAGAGGAAAACTTTTCAGTTTTTTATCATTTAGTATGATGTCAGCTGATGGCTTGTCATAAATGGCCTTTATTATGTTGAGGTGTTTTCCTTCTATACTTATTTGATTGAGTGTTTTAAACATAAAAGGATGCTGTATTTTGTCAAATGCCTTTTCTGCATCTATTGATAGGATCACATGGTTTTTGTTCTTTGTTTTGTTGATATGGTGTATTACGTTAATCATTTTATGTATGTTGAACTATCCTTGTGTTTCTGAGATGAATCCCACTTAATCATGATGAATTATCTTTTAATGTGTTGTAGTATTCAATATGCTAGTATTTTCTCTAGGACTTTTGCATCTGTATTTATTAGAGATATTGGTCTGTAGTTTTCTTTTTTTGTGTTGTCCTTACCAGGTTTTGGTATGAGGGTTACATTGGCCTCATAAAATGTGTTTGGAAGTATTGCTTCTTTTTCAATTTTTTGGAAGACTTTGAGAAGGATAGGAACTAAATCTTTGAATGTCTGGTAGATTTCACTAGTATATGCATCTGGCCCTGGACTTTTATTTTTGGGGAGGTTTTTGATAGTTGTTTCTATTTCCTCCCTGTTTATCGATCTATTTAGGCTTTCTACTTCTTTGTGATTCAGTCTAGGAAAATTATATTGCTCTAGGAGTTTATCTATTTCTTCTAGATTGTTGAATTTGGTGGCATATAGTTTTTCATAGTATTCTGAAATAATCCTTTGTATATCTATGATATCCGTGGCAATTTCTCCTCTTTCATTTTGGATTTTGTTTATATGAGTCCTTTCTCTTTTTTCCTTAGTGAGTCATGCCAGGGGTTTGTCAATTTTGTTGATCTTTTCCAGGAGCCAGCTCTTTGTTGTATTAATCTTTTCTATAGTTTTTCTGTTCTCTATTTCATTTATTTCTGCTCTAATTTTTTTTTTCATTTTTTTTTAACAGAGGAGAGAGAGAGGGGAAGAGAGAGAGAGCAAGGAGAGAGAGAGACAGAGAGAGAGAAGGAGGGAGGAGCTGGAAGCATCAACTCCCATATGTGCCTTGACCAGGCAAGCCCAGGGTTTCGAACCGGCGACCTCAGCATTTCCAGGTCGACGCTTTATCCCACTGCGCCACCACAGGTCAGGCAGTCTGCTCTAATTTTTATTATTTCCTTTCTTCAGCTGGTTTTGGGTTGCTTTTGTTCTTCTTTTTCCAGTTCCTTAAGATATGATGTTAGGTTGTTTACTTGGGTTGGCTCTTGTTTTTTCATATAAACATGTAATGGTATGAACTTCCCTATTATTACTGCTTTCACTGCACCCCAGAGATTCTATATGTCGTGTTGTCATTTTTGTTTGTCTGTATATATCTTTTTTTTTTTTGTATTTTTCTGAAGTTGGAAACGAGGAGGCAGTCAGACAGACTCCCGCATGCGCCCGACCGGGATCCACCTGCATGCCCACCAGGGGCCGATGCTTTGCCCATCTGGGGCATTGCTCTGTTGCAACCAGAGCCATTCTAGCACCTGAGGCAGAGGCCACAGAGTCATCCTCAGTGCCCGGGCCAACTTTGCTCCAATGGAGCCTTGGCTGCGGGAGGGGAAAAGAGAGACAGAGAGGAAGGAGAGGGGGAGGAGTGGAGAAGCAGATGGGCACTTCTCCTGTGTGCCCTGGCCAGGAATCAAAACCAGGACTCCTGCACGCCAGGCCGACGCTCTACCACTGAGCCAACCAGCCAGGGCCTTGTCTGTATATATCTTTTGATCTCTTCTTTTATTTCTTCTTTGATCCAGTCATTTTTTAGAAGTATGTTGTTTAATTTCCACATTTTTATGGGTGTGTTTACTTCTTTTTTTGCAGTTGAATTCTAGTTTCAAAGCCTTATGGTCAGAGAATATGCTTGGTATAATTCAATCTTTCTGAATATGCTGATGTTAGTTTTGTGGCTCAGCATGTAGTCTATTCTTGAGAATGTTCCATGTACATTGGAGGAAAATGTATATACTCTGACATTTTGGGATAAAATGTCCTGTAGATGTCTATTATGTCCATTTGTTCTAGTGTTTCATTTAAAGCTATTTCTTTATTGATTTTCTGTTTAGATGAATGATCTAAAGCCATCAATGGTGTATTGAGGTCTCCAAGTTATGATTTTTTTTTTTTGGTTTGTACTTTTAGATAAGTTAGTAGATGTTATATATATTTTGGTGCTCCCTGGTTTGGTGCATATATATTAAGAAGTGTTACATCTTCTTGATACTATGTCCCCTTTATCATTATGAAATGTCCATCTTTGTCTCTGGTTACCTTTGTTGTCTTGTAGTCAGCATTGTCAGATATGAGTATGGCTACACCTGCTTTTCTTTGAATATTATTTGCTTAGAGAATCGTTTTCCAACCTTTCACTTTGAATCTACTTTTATCCTTATAGCTTAGATGTGTCTCTTGAAGGCAGCATACTGTTGGGTTTTGCTCCTTCATCCAATCTGCAACTCTGTGCCTCTTTATTGGTGAGTTCAATCCATTTACATTTAGTGCAATTATTGACACTTGAGGATTTCCTATTGCCATTTTATATATTGCTTTCTGATAGCCTTGCATCTTGTCTGGTTCTTCTTTTTCTGTCATTTGTTTTTGGTTTTGTTTTTTTTGTTTTGCTTTTTTGTGGTATTCCATACTTCTATCTTCTGTTTCTTCTTTTTTTAAGCTATGTGTTTCAGTAGTGGCATTTTCAGGGGTGGTTACAATTAGGTTATTGAAAGAAAAATTATCATATTTATTAGAGTCCATTATTTCATGAGTGCTTCTGCACTCCATTATCCTTTGCTACTGCTGATCTTTATCCTTTTATATTATTGTTGTTGTCACAGATTATCCTTGTTTTTATTGTGGTTTTGTTAAAATTTTTACTTGTGGCCCTGGCCGGTTGGCTCAGCGGTAGAGCGTCGGCCTGGCATGCGGGGGACCCGGGTTCAATTCCCGGCCAGGGCACATAGGAGAGGTGCCCATTTGCTTCTCCACCCCCTTCCCTCCTTCCTCTCTGTCTTTCTCTTCCCCTCCCGCAGCCAAGGTTCCATTGGAGCAAAGATGGCCTGGGCGCTGGGGATGGCTCCTTGGCCTCTGCCCCAGGCGCTAGAGTGGCTCTGGTCGCAGCAGAGCGACGCCCTGGAGGGGCAGAGCATCGCCCCCTGGTGGGCAGAGCGTCGCCCCTGGTGGGTGTGCCGGGTGGCTCCCAGTCGGGCGCATGCGGGAGTCTGTCTGACTGTCTCTCCCCGTTTCCAGCTTCAGAAAAATACAAAAAAAAATAATAATAAAATATTTACTTGTAATTTTGTTTTGTTATTTGTATCTGGTTGGATAACCCCCTTTAGTATTTCCTGTAGTGGGGGTTTTCTGGTAATAAATTATCTCAGCTTCTGTATGTCTGTAAATGTTTTCATTTCCCCTAAATATTTGAAGGATAGCTTTGATGGATATAGTATTCTTGGCTGGTAGTTCCTCTTTCGGTACTTTTTTTTTTCCTGAAGTTAGAAGTGGGGAGGCAGTCAGACAGCCTCCCTGCGTGCACCCAAAAACGATCCACCAGGCATGTCCACCAGGGGGCGATGCTCTGCCCATCCAGGGCATTGCTCTATTGCAGCCAGAGCCATTCTAGCACCTGAGGCGGAGGCCATGGAGCCATCCTCAGTGCCGGGGCCAACTTTGCTCCAATGGAACTTTGGCTGTGGGAGAGAAACAGAGAGATGGAGAGGGGGAAGGGTGGAGAAGCAGATGGGCACTTGCCCTGACCAGCAATCAAACCCAGGACTTCCACACACCAGGTTGACACTCTACCGCTGAGCCAACCAGCTAGGGCCTCTTCCAATTCTTTAAATGTTGTGGTCCACTTTCTTCTGGCTTATATGTTTCTGCTGAGAAATCTGATGATAGCCTAATGGGCCTTCTTTTATATGTTATATTCTTCTTCTCCCTAGCTGCTTGAGGATTCTTTCTTTGTCATTGATTTGTGATAATTTCATTATGATGTGCCTTGGAGTAGGTCTGTTTGGGTTGAGGTAACTTGGCATTCTGTTTGCTTCTTGGATTCAAGGCTCTAACTCTTTCCACAGGCTTGGGAAGTTCTCATCAGTTATTTGTTTCAATATGTTCTCCATTCCCTTTTCTCTCTCTTCTTCTTCTAATATACCCATTATTCTTATATTGCTCTTTCTGATGGAGTCAGACAATTCTTGTAGGGCTTTCTCTCTCTCTCTCTTTTTTTTTTTCTTTTTTTTTGTATTTTTCTGAAGTTGGAAACAGGGAGGCAGTCAGACAGACTCCCACATGTGCCCGACCGGGATCCACCCGGCATGCCCACCAGGGTCGATGTTCCGCCCATCTGGGGTATTGCTCTGTTGCAACCAGAGCCATTCTAGCGCCTGAGGCAGAGGCCATGGAGCCATCCTCAGCGCCCAGGCCAACTTTGCTCCAATGGAGCCCCGGCTGCGGGAGGGGAAGAGAGAGACAGGAAGGAGAGGGAGAGGGGTGGAGAAGTAGATGGGCACCTCTCCTGTGTGCCCTGGCCGGGAATCGAACCCGGGACTCCTGCACGCCAGGCTGATGCTCTACCACTGAGCCAACTGGCCAGGGCCTCTTTTTTTTTTTAATTCATGAGTCTCTCTTTTCTTCTCTCTGTAGTATCTCTAGTTGCCTGTCTTCAATGTCACTTATTCTCTCATCTGGCCTGTTCTATTAGCTAAGCTTGTTACCTCATTTTTCAATTCATGTATTGAGTTTTTCATCTCTGTTTCATTCTTTTTTAGTTTCAATTTCCTTGGTAAAGTGCTCTTTTTGTTCAGTAAGTTGGTTTTTGAGCTCACTAAACTGACTTTCAGTGTTTTCTTGTATCTTACTATTTTTAGAACTTCAATTTTGAATTCTCTATCATTAAGCTCCAAGGTTTCTATGTAATTGAGATTTTTTTTTTCCTGGATAATTTTCATCATCTATCTGAGCTATGTCTCTGTCTTGTATATCCATATTTGATTTATTTTTCCTTGATTGCATTTGTGAGTGGTATTGTTAATAACCCCAACAAGAGATAATTATTCCTTTTTCTGGTAGGAGGTACTGTACTACAAGATTTGCCTCTGCAAGATTCTTTGTGGGAGTTCTGCCGAGGCATCGCTGCTGTCATAATGATGTAGCCAGGGCCGTCACACTAGTAGGAGGGGCTTGTTGTTAGGGCTTTGCAATTTTATGGCTCTAGCAATGGCCAACCAGGGGACCTCTGGACTTTCCATCACAACCCAACAGAGCCAGGGATCAAGAGCCCAGGTACCTCCACCTCTCACAGGAGAGAGCAGCCTAGAGACCCAGTGGAGAGAGGTCTGCCACCACCACTGTTCACACAGCAAGGGGAGCAATGAGGGACCAGGAGGCTGGAGTGACACAGTCCAGTCCCTCCTTCAATACCACTCGAAGCACTCAAAGTGCAACCCTGGGCAGGGCAGAGGCTGCACGCCACAAGCCAGTGTCAGAGCTTCAGGCGCAGTTGCAGCAGATATAGCAGATCAGGGGCAACCCGCCCACAAATGCTAACTTCCGACTGGCAAGCCAGAGCCTGAGCTTCGGAGCAGGTGGAGCACAGATCCCAGATCAAGCATGTCTGGCGCTACAAGGTTAAACTCTGTTGGTCCACCGGGTAGATCAAGTGCACCCTAGTGCCCTATGGACCAATCTGCACAAGCTATTCACATGCAGTTCTTGGGAGTGTGTCATGGGTTTTGTGTGCACCCAACGCCTGCAATCACGAGTGCAACAAATACCGGAAAACGACCCTGCTCCTCGTTCTTGGTCATCGCCCCTATTTCAGCTCTTTCTTACCAGACTTTCTTCTTCTCTAGGCTCCAACTCCGAGACAAAGCCTGAGCCAACAGTGCCTCCCACCCTCAGGTCTGTGAGGAAAAAGAAAAACTGAGTCCTCTGGCATTTCTTTTCTTCTGTGAGCAGATTCTATCTTTGGCCCGCCTTCTTGTGCAATCATACCTTTGTCTGATGTGTATATATTTCAGGTTCATCTGGGGTTTTTTCTCTGTGTATAGTTGTAGACTTTGTTGAAATTTCAAGGGGAAAGATTGATAGTATCTCTCATGCCGCCATTTCTCTAATGTCACTTGATCATAGTTTTTTAACACTACAATCACTCCATCAAGAATACTACATATGGCCTGACCAGGCGGTGGCACAGTGGATAGAGCATCGGATTGGGGTGCGGAAGACCCAGGTTCGAAACCCTGAGGTCACCAGCTTGAGTGTGGGCTCATTTGGTTTGAGCAAAGCTCGCCAGCTTGGACCCAAGGTCACTGGCTCGAGCAAGGGCTTACTCGGTCTGCTGAAGGCCCACGGTCAAGGCACATATGAGAAAGCAATCAATGAACAACTAAGGTGTCGCAACGAAAAACTAATGATTGATGCTTCTCATGTCTCTCCGTTCATGTCTGTCCCTATCTATCCCTCTCTCTGACTCTCTCTCTGTCTCTGTAAAAAGAAAAAAGGAAAAAAAAAGACTATATATGAAAATTATAGGTCTCTAATCTTAAGGTGACCAACTGTCCTCCTTTAGGGAGGACAGTCTTTCTTTTGTAAGTTCCATCCTCCCTTGAAAAGTGTCCTCCTACATGGCCTCCTTTTTGATATTGGAAGACTAATCTGTAATTGTTCATATTTAGTCAATGCAGAGTCAATTCATTGCGTGTGATGTGACAGATTTGTATTTGACATGACGATTCGTCAAGGATCAGTACAGTACGGCGAGACATGATTATGAGACACATGCGCTCCACACGGGAGACCTTGAGAGAGTGTGCAATATACCAAGTGCACAAATGGCTTTGTGTACTTCTTACTGAAAGACGACACAGCACATACAACATTGTAGACTCATAATTATTTCTTTCTCAGTGAATATTCAACCATAGACAGGTAAGCACAATTCACATTAATTCATTATCTATTTAATAATTTCCAAATGTGTATAATTTTATTACAAGTATTTTCCCAAAATTCGAGTTTTAAAGTAAAAATCTAACCTCAAACCATATCTATTAATAACATATTTTAATTAAATAGTTGCATAAAACATGTTTTTTAATTAGAAAATGATAAATACAGCCGATATCACTCCAAATTAGTGGTTTTGTTTGATATTTATAGTTTTACTAAATGAGTACTTTTTTCTTATAATTATTAAAAATAGGCATATAGGCCCTGGCCGGTTGGCTCAGTGGTAGAGCGTCGGCCTGGCATGCAGAAGTCCCGGGTTCGATTCCCGGCCAGGGCACACAGGAGAAGCGCCCATCTGCTTCTCCACCCCTCCCCCTCTCCTTCCTCTCTGTCTCTTTCTTCCCCTCCCGCAGTGAGGCTCCATTGAAGCAAAGATGGCCCGGGCGCTGGGGATGGCTCCTTGGCCTCTGCCCCAGGCGCTAGAGTGCCTCTGGTCGCAACAGAGCGATGCCACGGAGGGGCAGAGCATCGCCCCCTGGTGGGCGTGCCAGGTGGATCCCGGTCGGGCGCATGCGGGAGTCTGCCTGACTGTCTCTCCCCATTTCCAGCTTCAGAAAAATACAAAAAAAAAAAAAAAAAATAGGCATATAAGCATAATCACAATATAAAGTATAAATGCTTTTATTATGCATTTATCATATAGTGTATTATTGTCAAATGAATAAAATTTTTCTTTTATTTATGATATTGTTTTCTTCTATTTATTTTTGCCTTCCTTTTCATTGTAAAAAAGTTGGTCACCTTACTAATCTATTTCTAATCACCTAACACTTCTGCTTTCTCTTTTGGAATTCTTTTATGTCACATAATTCTAATTTACTAGTATTTACCTTAATATTGTCTAACAAAGGGCAGATGCTCAATCAAATGACATTTGATTTTCTTCCCCCCATCTCAGTACCCATGTCCTTGATACAGATTTACAGAGGGAGAGGGGTACAACTTGTGCTCACCCTAAGCATCCAGCCTAGACCCAGATCATCTTGGAAGGACAAGGTAACTCCCAAAGAAATCTGGGGATTGAACTCTGCTCTGGGGCAAGGCAGAGACTAGCTCCAGCAAAAAGAATTAATAAATTTGGCCTTATGCCTCCCATCATCAATCCCCAACCAAAATATCTTCCTAGGAGTCCGACCAGAGGTGTGTTAAGCTAGAGTGGAAATCCCAGACCTATTCTACCATTCTGGCACATCCCATACCCATTCTAGCATTCTGGAGGCTCTATCAAGTCAAACATCTTAAAAGTAGGTATCTGTTGAAAGGTCTACTTAGTATTGAATTGTTACAATATCTTAATGTTCAGGCATTTACAGTCTAATTCTACTTCTGTTAGATCAATAAAAATTATTAAAAAGCTAAAATCAATCAACAATGCTTGTATCTGGAAAACTCATATAAATTGTATGCTGATTAAATATACTATATAATCAAAATAAAAATATGATAAAGCTAATCAAGAACTGAGTGGTACAGCAGAAAGATACTTCTAGCTTATAAAAGACAAAGTATATACCCTGTAAACAATTGTTAACTCTATTAAAAAAATAAATATATCCTTCAATTAAGTATTTTTATCCAAATTGCAATTGTTAGGGGTTTTATGATCTATATCTATAAATTTCATCCCAAGGTATGTTGTTGTATTGCTCACAGAGATTCATAAAATTTTAGAACTAAAAGAAAACTCAAAGGTTACTTCACTTGATTCTTGTAATTTTGTTTTCTCAATAAAGAAAATAAATTATTTTGTTCAATAACCATATAGCTAATTAACAGGCAAGGGTAGAAGAAGAACTCAATTCTTTTCATTACCAGTCCATAGTGTACAGTTCTATCCAATCACTAAATTCAATCCTAATATACTACCAGCACTCACGATGATATTAAAACAATCTGTAATTATCTCTAAGTGAAGCTCTGAACAAAAATCTAAAATGGATGAAATTCATCATTGGTTCTTCAAGTTTCTTCTCTCCCCTTTTTTCCTCCAGCCTATCCTGTTTCCTTATTATTTTTCCTACTTCATCAGCATCAATGAGTGTATGGACGTTCTACTTCTTTCTACTAAATCTTGGTCTTAAGGAAAGACTGAGAAATGCATTCATGGTAAGATAAGCATGGTACCTTCTCTAAAGATATGTGGGCAAAGAAATTATTGGTGGGCAAAGAAATCATCAGTTGAATCTGGCATCCCAGGGTGTTGAGAAAGTAAGGTGTGGAGTGAGCGGAGACCTTCCAGCCTGGTATCATAACCACAATGGTAACCTCGAAATAATAAGGCAAGCCCAGTTTATCCCACATCAGTTAAAGGTACATTTTTTAAATTTAACATCACCATGAATCATTCATCATAAAGCTTAAAGTCATGCTGGTTTGGTAGCTTTCAAACAGGGCAGGTTTTTTTGTTTTTGTTTTTGTTTTTTATTTATCAAATCACCAAAGATTTTTTTTTATTATTATTTTTTAATAATTTTATTTTTTTTAATGGGGCGACATCAATAAATCAGGATACATATATTCAAAGATAACATGTCCAGGTTATCTTGTCGTTCAATTATGTTGCATACCCATCACCACCCAAAGTCAGACTATCCTCTGTCACCTTCTATCTAGTTTTCTTTGTGCCCCTCCCCCTCCCCCTTTCCCTCTCCTTCTCCCCCTCCCCCCGAAACCACCACACTCTTATCAATGTCTAGGGAAGGTTTACTGATACTAACAGCACCATTTCTTGCCACCTATGCATCTGTCAAACCATCTGAGCAAATAGCTAAGAGGCAGTATGCCAGGCAGACTACTGGCAGATGGATATGGCTAGAAATGTTAGGCAGATCAATTCTGGTGGTAAACAGCAAAATTGCAATTTGGGCATTTCAACTCTTCTGTCTAAATATCACCTACCATTTGGGGTGGTGAACACACAATACAATATACAGATGATGTATTACAGAATTGTACACCTGAAACCTATATAATTTTATTAATCAATTTCACCCCAATAAATACAATTTAAAAAGTTTTCAAAAATAAAAAAGCAGCATAACATGGTAGAAAATGCGTAAACTTTGGAGTCCTAAGTGATTTGGGTTCAAGTTTGGTATTCCCTTTTTTATATCATGGTGTTATATAGTAAAACCACATACTGAAAATGGCATAACTTGTGCTAAAAGCCCATGATACCAAGCCTAGATCTAACACGTAATTGTAGTTTCAGATTCTCCCAGAAGTGAAATTTTAAACCAATCGTTCTGAAATCCTGATCCACACTAGTGAGGTAATCTGTCTGATAAGACCCCCTGCCTGCCTGACCAAGCAGTGGCGCAGTGGATAGAGCGTCGGACTGGGATGCGGAGGACCCAGGTTCGAGACCCCGAGGTCGCCAGCTTGAGCACAGGCTCATCTGGTTTGAGCAAAGCTCACCAGCTGGGACCCAAGGTCACTGGCTCGAGCAAGGGGTCACTCGCTCTGCTGTAGCCCCATGGTCAAAACACATAAGAGAAAGCAATCAATGAACAACTAAGGGGTTGCAATGAAAAACTGATGATTGATGCTTCTCATCTCTCTCCATTCCTGTCTATCCCACTCTCTGACTCTCTCTCTGTCTCTGTTTCTCTGTTTCTTAAAAAACAAACAAACAAACAAAAAAACACCCCCTGCCTTATACTAAGGGAATATGTCCTTGCCTGACATAAACTGCTCTTAACTTTTCCTTTTTTATTCTTCTTTTCCAAGTGAGAGGAGGGGAGATAGAGAGACAGACTCTGGCATGTACTCCCACTAGCATCCACCCGGCAACTCTCATCTGGGGCCATGCTTGCAACTGAGCTATTTTTAGCGCTCAAAGCACAAGCTCCAATGAGCCATTCTCAAACCAAGGGAGGGGAAGAGAGAGGGAAAGAAAGACAGAGAGAGCATGAGAGAGAAGGGGTAGGGGTGGAGAAGCAAATGGTCCCTTCTCCTGTGTGCCCTGATGGGAATCGAACCTGGGACATCTACACACCAGATCGATGCTCTACCACTGAGTCAACTGGACAGGGCCACCCCTTTTTTTTTCTGGCAACAGAGAAAGACAGGCAGGGAGATACCTCCATACTTCTGTATTGAATAACACAGTTTTGAAGTTACTTTTGCTCACAAATGAAATCTGCACTTTAATTTCCCAATATTTTTAGTTCACTTAGGTGTATGATAAATTTATTTTTTTTTTTTGTATTTTTCTGAAGCTGGAAACAGGGAGAGACGTCAGACAGACTCCCGCATGCGCCCGACCGGGATCCACCCAGCACGCCCACCAGGGGCAACGCTCTGCCCACCAGGGGCAACGCTCTGCCCACCAGGGGGCGATGCTCTGCCCCTCCGGGGGGGGGGGTCGCTCTGTTGCGACCAGAGGCACTCTAGCGCCTAGGGCAGAGGCCAAGGAGCCATCCCCAGCGCCCGGGCCATCTTTGCTCCAATGGAGCCTTGGCTGCGGGAGGGGAAGAGAGAGACAGAGAGGAAGGAGGGGGGGGTGGAGAAGCAAATGGGTGCTTCTCCTATGTGCCCTGGCCAGGAATCGAACCCGGGTCCCCCACACGCCAGGCTGACGCTCTACCGCTGAGCCAACCGGCCAGGGCCTGATAAATTCTTAAGGTCAATAATAACTATCTTCTCTACAGTTGTCCGGTGAGAAGACATATCCTAGTAATAAGATCTAACAATTTAGCAGATGACATTTTTCCATTTCCAAAGAATTAATCCTCATTCCATTCCTGTAAAAAAAAGTGGTAAATGATACTGACATTTTGCACAAGTAGACAGTAAATTCTTTTACATAATTTCTTAGAGACAGAAAGCTCTAAGTTCAGAATTATGACTACAATTCATTTTTAAATTTTGGTCAAAGCAACTTAAGACCTGATTTCCCTTCAAAAGTATAAAATGTCAATATGGTTTATCTACGTTTGCTTTCATTATTCCTTACTAAAATTACAATTCTTTAAAGAAGACTCTGTTTTAGGTTATTTCATCAATCACAAAAATTTTACACACCTATTCAAATAACTCAGGGATCAACTGCAACTGCAATGTATTTCTTTGCAACCAATACTGTTAACAATTAATTAAGCTTCCATGCCCTGCTTTTGGCAGGAATGCATTTTTCTCACTTACTTGCTTATTTAGATACTTTTGTTTTTAAAGTTCAATCTTTTAAAATATTATACCTAAGACTCATAAAACTCACCCCATTCCCAATTATCAAGTCTGTTTATTCTGCCTCCTGAATTTGCCTACAACTCTCCATCCCAATTGCCCCTGCTTCAGTTTAAGGCACTATTTACCATTTCTTCTCTGTGCAGGTGCAATAGCATTCTATTTCTTAACTTCTACTCTGGCCTCCCGGTAGTCCATCATCCATACTATACACATATAGTCAAAATTTGTCCGTGATATATCTTAGAATTTTACATCATGGATCATTCCCTCTTTCACTTAGTTTCTAGGATATCAGGTCCTTCAGGGTATTTTTGTTTTTTTGTTTTTTTGTTTGTTTTGTGACAGAGACAGAGAGAGCGACAAATAGGGACAGACAGACAAGAAGGGAGAGAGATGAGAAACATCAATTCTTTGTTGAGGCACCTTAGTTGTTCATTGATTGCTTTCTCTTCTGTGCCTTGACTAGGGGGGCCACAGCAGAGCAAGTGACCCCCTGTTCAAGTCAGCAACCTTGGACTTCAAGCCAGTGACCTTGGGCTCAAGCCAGCAACCATGGGGTCATGTCTATGATCCCACGCTCAAGCCAGTGACCCCACACCCAAGCCGGCAACCTTGGAGTTTTGAACCTGGGTCCTTTGTCTGATGCTCTATCCACTGTGCCACCACCTGGTCAGGCTCCTCCAGTTTTTTCTACCACATTGGCTGCTCCTCCTTAGGCTCCTGTGCTCATCTGCCTACTTCCTCCCATTCTAAATGCTGATATGCCACAGGGCTCAGTCTTCAAACCCTCTCTCTTCTGGATATACACTGTTTAAGGATCTCATCAATTTTAATCATAGCGGCCCTGGCTGGTTAACTCAACCAGTTAAGAGTATCATCCAGGAACACCATGGTTGCAGATTCAATCCCCATGTATTTAACATACAATCCCCATGTCAATATTATATAAGTCTTGGAAATTTTTTAGATTCTTTAATATAAGGCAAGTAATTCCTGGCAAAGCAAATATGGATTGACATGATTTGCTTTACTATGACATACCTTGTGAATAAAGGTGTTTATCATCAAAACCAAAGATTGAAGCAAAGAAGATATACAAATGGCCAGTAAACACATGAAATGACATCATCAGTCATCAGGGAAAAGCAAATCAAAACCACAATGAGATACCACTTCACACCCACTAGATGTCTATTATAAATTTTTTTTATAAAGAAATAATAAGCATTGGTGCCTGACCAGGCAGTGGCACAGTGGATAGAGCGTTGGATTGGGATGCAGAGGACCCAGGTTCGAGACCCCGAGGTCGCCAGCTTGAGCGTGGGTTCATCTGGTTTGAGCAAAGCTTACCAGCTTGGACACAAGGTCGCTGGCTCGAACAAGGGGTTACTCGGTCTGCTGAAGGCCCGCGGTCAAGGCACATATGAGAAAGCAATCAATGAACAACTAAGGTGTCGCAATGAAAAATTGATGATTGATGCTTCTCATCTCTCTCCGTTCCTGTCTGTCTATCCCTCTCTCTGACTCTCTCTGTCATTGTAAAAAAAAAAAAAAAAAAAAAAAAGCATTGGTGAAGTCAAAACCCTCATAAGTTGCTAGTACAAAAAGAACGTAAAGTGGTACACAACAAACAGCTATGGAAAATAGTTTGGCAGCTCCTCAAAAAGTTAAATGTAGAATCACCACATGACTCAGTCTATCATTGTTAAACAATAAGAAATACATGTTAGGTCTTTATCCCTAGTTCCTGGGACAGAGCTCCTATATCACTAGTAATTTTCTAAGTGAGAGAAGCATCTTTTGTTATTCAAAATAAGCCCCTCTTAACTATACCAGCATTTGTCTGAGGTGACTCTTGAAGGATGGGGACTGGTTACCAGAGGAACCAACCAAGTGATAAGACCTATGGAGCTGAATCACCAATAGCCAATGATTTAATTAATCATGTTTACATAATGAAGCCTCCATAAAAACCTTAACCAGAATGATTCATAGAGCTTCTAGCTTGGTGAATACACTAAGACACTGGGGCAGTGGCTTCCCCAGAGAGAGCATGGAAGCTCCACGTACCTTCCCATTTACATTGACTTATGCATCTCTTCCATTTTGCTGTTCCTGAGTAGTAGCCTTTAAAAAAATGGGTGATAGTAAGTAAAGTGCTTTCCTGAGTTCTGTGAGTACTCCAGCCAATTATCAAATCCAAGCAGGGGGCTGTGAGAAACCCTGATTTATAGCCATTGAGTCAGAAGTGCAGGTGACAATCTACAACTTGCAATTAGTATCTGAAGTTCTGAAGTGGAGGAACTGTCTTGTGGCTGTGAGTGGCTGTGATTCCTTAACCTGTATAATCTGCACTAACTCCAGGTAGTTAGGGTCAGAACTGAATTAAACTGTAGGACACCAGTTGGTGCCCACAAATTAGACAATTGCTTGGTATGAAAAACCTACACATCTGGAATCAGAGGTGTTGTAAGAGTATTAGTAGCCTGGCCAATAGCTCTATGGGTTAAAGCAGGGGTCCTCAAACTTTTTACACAGGGGGCCAGTTCACTGTCCCTCAGACCATTGGAGGGCCGGACTATAAAAAAACTATGAATAAATCTCTAAGCACACTGCACATATCTTATTTTAAAGTAAAAAAACAAAACAGGAACAAATACAATATTTAAAATAAAGAACAGGTAAATTTAAATCAACAAACTGACCAGTATTTCAATGGGAACTATGGGCCTACTTTTGGCTAATGAGATGGTCAGTGTCCGGTTCCATATTTGTCAATGCTAGCCGTAACAAGTGATATGACGCGCTTCCGGAGCCCTGACGCGTGTGTCCCGCATCACTGTGCTTTGTGGCGCCACCACATACAGCACACAGGATGCATCCTGTGCTCTCTCACTGACCACCAATGAAAGAGGTGCCCCTTCAGGAAGTGCGGCGGGGCCAGATAAATGGCCTCAGGGGGCCGCATGTGGCCCTCGGGCTGTAGTTTGGAGACCCCTGGGTTAGAGCATCAGTCTGAAGCACAGAGGTTGCTCATTCAATCCCTGGTCAGGGCACATGCAGGAACAATTGATGTTCCTATCTCTCTCTCTATCTCCCTTCTTCTCTGGCTAAAGTCAATAAATAAGAAACATTTTTTAAAATATTTTTATGAAAAAGAGTAGGAGTAAGGAAGGGACAATGGTTTCCTTTACCCAGCATTTCCATGCCTACATATATATCTAAAAGAAGTGAAAACAGTACTCAAACAAATACATGTACTCATAAGTTTATAGCATCCCTATGCACATTGGCTAAAAGGTCTAAGTAGCCCAAATGCTCATCAATAAATGAATAAAGGATACATACACTATATACACACACAATGAAATAGTGTTCAGCAATAAAAAAAAATTAAGTGTTGATAAATACTACAAAATAGATGAACCTCAAAAACATTATGCTAAGTGAAATATGCCATACACTACCCTGGCCAGGTAGCTCAGTCATTCAGAGCATCATCCTGATATGCTAAGATTGAGGGTTCAATCCCCAGTGAGGACAACTAATGAATGAATAAATGAATGAAACAACAAATCAATGTTTCTCTCTCTACCCCTTTAAAATTAATAAATAAAAAATGTAGATGCCCTGGCTGGTTGACTCAGTGGTAGAGCTTCGGCCTGGCGTGTGGGAGTCCCGGGTTCGATTCCCAGCCACGGCACACAGGAGAAGTGCCCATCTGCTTCTCCACCCCTCCCCCTCTCCTTCCTCTCTGTCTCTCTCTTCCCCTCCCGCAGCAAGGCTCCATTGGAGCAAGGATGGCCCGGGCCCTGGGGATAGCTCCTTGGCCTCTGCCCCAGGCGCTAGAGTGGCTCTGGTCGTGGCAGAGAGATGCCCCGGAGGGGCAGAGCATCGCCCCCTGGTGGGCAGAGCCTCGCCCCCTGGTGGGCGTGCCGGGTCGATCCCGGTCGGGCACATGCGGGAGTCTGTCTGTCTCCCCCCGTTTCCAGCTTCAGAAAAATACAAAAAGAAAAAAATAAAAATTAAAAAAAATGTAGTCCCTGGCCAGTTGACTCAGCAGTAGAGCATCGGCCCAGCGTGTGGAAGTCCCAGGTTCGATTCCCAGTCAGGGCACACAGGAGAAGCACCCATCTGCTTCTCTACCCTTCCCCTTCTCTTTCTCTCTCTCTCTCCCCTTCCCGCAGCCAAGGCTCCATTGGAGCAAAATTGGCCCGGGCACTGAGGACGGCTCCATGGCCTTCGTATCAGGCATTAGAATGGCTCCAGCCCCAGATGGGCAAAGCATCGCCCCCTGGTGGGCATGCTGGGTGGATCCTAGTCGGGGCGCATGCAGGAGTCTGTCTGACTGCCTCCCTGCTTCTAACTTCAGGGGAAAAAAATGTAAATGATGCCACACATACACATCACATATTGTATAGGTATATCTATATGAAATATCCAGAATAAGTAAATCCTTAAAAACAGAATGCAGATTGGTGGTTGACAGAGGCTGAGGGGAGGAAGAAATGGGGAGCAACTGCTTAACAGCTGCAGGATTCTGGGGGGGGGGGATAATGAAAATGTTTTGGGACAACTAGCTAGAGGTGGTAGATGCACAATATTTCAAATGTACTAAATTCCACTGAATTATTCACCTTAAAATAGTTCATTTTACATAATATTAATTCTGTATCCATTTCTAATTGCTAAATTTTTACAATAAATATACATATTTTTAAACCTAAACTTGGATTCAAATTAATATCTAAGAACTTACAAGATACCACATCAAAGTACTCCACAATTAAATGGTATAGTCAGGCTTAATTGTTTTATTTGCCTAATTTTGTTTTACTTCAATATTTTTTTGAACAATTGATTTGGCAATTTATAGAATAGGAATAAAAAAACCAGAAGTTGAGACAACTGAAGTTTTTCATTTGAGTCACAGGAAAAGGTTTTACTCCAATTTTTTTTAAAAAGCAACCACTAACTTACTGTTTTTACATTAAATGACATTAACCTAATGCCTTATAGACAATTGTTATATTTTTGTCTGATATACTTTTGCATATTTTTTCCTCCCCAATACTCTGAACATCTAAATAATATTACACAATATATGAAGAACAGTGGCCTACTCTAGCAGTGATTCTCAAACAGCTAGTCATACCCACCTAACAAGATATATCAGAATACCTCAGGCCTGACCTGTGGTGGCGCAGTGGATGAAGCGTCGACCTGGAAATGCTGAGGTCGCCGGTTCGAAACCCTGGGCTTGCCTGGTCAAGGCACATATGGGAGTTGATGCTTCCTGCTTCTCCCCCCTCCCTTCTCTCTCTCCTCTCTCTCTCTCCCCCTCTCTCCTTTCTAAAATGAATAAATAAATAAATAAAACAATACCTCAAAGAAAGTAAGAAAACGTGTACATTTTAAACTATCCCAAATCATTCTGATAGCTCTCTCCTCATACTCAGCTCACCTTGCCCCATCGCTGCTACCACTGGTCTACAAATTATATGTATTCTACTGCAAAACACTGAAGTAGAAACAAATGTGTCTATGTACTGTTTGGGGGGCAAAAGTACCAAGAAGGGAAGGGACTGACAGCCTTCATCAGACTCTCAAAGAGGAATATGATATCCGCCACCTAAGGTGACTACCTCTGCTATATTCAGTGAGGTCCATCCATATATAGTACAGTACTCTAGGCTGACAACTTAATAATCCACAGCAGAGGTAGTCACCTTATTCACTTCAACAACTAATTATTCACTTCAGCTGGGAAAACAAGAGAAACAGTAAATACCTAGGTAATACATGGCGATGCTCTGTCTCCAAAAAAAAAAATTTGAGCAATTTTAATGTACCAAGTTTCCATACAAAATTAAATTGTTTCAAAATGTACCAAAGAGGACACATTATAATACCTGACAGGAGATGTTATTAAAGAATTAATAAGATGTGTTGCTTGGACTGGTTAGCCCAAAAGTGCTAGAACACTATCAAAAGGGATTTCTTGATTACACATTTTAATACTCTTAAAACACACATATATTCACATAATCCATCTTTCAAAGAACTGGATCTGATCCAAGACTTCCAAATCAAACACAGCTATAATGGAATCTGCACATCCCAGACAACTTCTGGAAATGTCATAAAAATATAAAACTAGCTCTTTACTAACAGCTTACCAATTTCAAATTTTGTTTTGAGATTTATATCTCACAAATCATGACTGAGAACAACTGATTCAGAGTTGGGAAAGTATATTTACTAGGAAAGCTGGAAAAAATTACTACCTATTAAAATTACTTTAGCCTGCCAGGCATTGGTACAGTGGATAGAGCATCAGATTGGGACACAGAGGACTCAGGTTCAAAACCCTAAGGACACCAGCTTGAGTGCAGGCTCATCCAGCTTGAGCACAGGCTCACCAGCTTGAGTGTAGGGTAGCTGGCTTGATTGTGGGATCATAAACATGACCCCATGGTCGCTGGCTTGAGCCCAAAGGTCATTGGCTTGAAGCTCAAGGTCACTGGCTTGAGCAAGGGGTCAATCACTCTGCTGTAGCCCCCCAGTCAAGGCACAAATGAGAAAGCAATCAATGAACAACTAAGGTGTCGCAACGAAGAATAGATGTTTCTCATCTCTCTCCCTTCCTGTCTGTCTGTCCCTCTCTCTGTCTCTATCACTAAATAAATAAAAATAAAATTACTTTAAAAGGAGATGACAAAATTTCTCCTGCTATATAATGAAATGATTAATTAGTATAATTGGGGTAATATATTTGAATTTTCCCTTATTAGTAAATTTCTCTCAGTATACTCCATCTGCCATTACAGCTCCAATCATGGGGGTAAGACTAAGAGCGAGATGCACTAAGCAGCTTGGTTGTGAGCACAGACCCAGATGGGCAGAGAATCAGCCCTGACAGGGTTTGCTAGGTGGATCCCAGCCCAGGCACATTCAGAAGTCTGTCTCTCTATTTCCCCTCTTCTTACTTGGAAAAGGAAAAAAAAAAAGAAATGAAAATAAGGATATTTGTTTTGTAAAATAAATAGCATAACATATTTATATAACTTTATATACATACATATTTATATAACAGTTTAAAAAATATTTAGTGATACCCAAGATCGACTAATTTGTCAGAATTTTAAATTTCACAGTCCTATAGATTACTGTTTTCTTAACCTAAACATTGACTTGCAATTGCCATGTGTACTAAAAATAGATGCTAACAAACAAAATAGAGCTAATTTATGTCACTGAGAATTAAACTTCACTGTTTCTTTAAAATAAATAAAATGAAATACATATCTAGGCAAAAAGATCATTTTAATGTACTGAGCGATACAGTGATAAGGATACATAGAGGGTAAAAAGGAAACACAGAGAAGGGGCACTCTGTCCCACCTGGAGAACATTTTTTATTATTCCTTCTCTACCAAATAATAGGTAATTATATAGCCTAAAACAATAACTGTACCTTCCTAATTTTCTCATTATAGGGCTGTGTCTTTTAATGTGATTCTTCTCCAAACCTTAAGATATTGCACCATCTTTTTTTCTCTCAATGAATATATTCACTTTTTTCCCAGTTTTATTGAGAGAGAACTGACATACAACATTGTATAAGTTAAAGGTACACAACAAAAGATTTGACATAGGTATATGTTGTGAAGTGATTACCACAATAAGTTTAGTTAATACCCATCACTTCATATAATTTTTTTCTTGTGACAAGAAATTTAAGATCTAGTCTCATAGTAGCTTTCAAATCCATAATACAGTACTGTTAACTCTAGTCACCATACTGTGCATTAAATTCCCAAAACTTATTTATTTTATAACTGGAAGTTTGTACTTCTTGACCACCTTCACCCACTCCTCCCACCGTGCAACCACCTCCTGTTAACCACCAATGTGTTTTCTGGTGCCATGTTATCCTGCACTATCTCTTTAAACCTCTCTACAAAGATTCCCTGTATGCTGCATTCAATTTATTGTTTCAGGAATCCCATGAATTTATCTATCTTCTTAGAACTAATGTCATTTTTACCCAAATTTTAAACATAGACATGTTTAGTTAAGCATGTACTAGACAATTATGAAATATTTATTAAGTACTAGTAATATACTAAACACCATATAAGATCTAGAACTAAATATTCTTCCAACTGAATATAGAATTGTAATTATTTTTACCATAATCTATTTGCTTTTCTTAAACAAACCTGGTATCAATCCCTAAAGTTATTTATAAAATATGGCAATTTGAAAGAAAACAACTCGGTCTTCGGGTTTCAGTTATCCACCTCATTCTGAAAGCATTGCAAAGGCTGTCTTAGCAAGCTAGAATTCCAGGTGTTTCAAAATCTACCCTCTGCTGTTGACAGATAGCTTCGTTGGTTAGAACATCATCCTGGTACACAAAGGTTGACTGTTTGTGTACCACTCAGGGCAGATACAGAAATAGATCAATGTTTCTCTCTCTCTCTCTCTCTCTCTCTCTCTCTCTCTCTCCTTCCTCTTTCTCTAAAATAAATAAATTGAAATAATACATATATAATCCTCTGATAGTACATGAAAATTAGTATCAATATTTACTTAAATCAAAATTCTCATTGTATCATTTCTTGATTTGGCAATAGCTCTTGTCCTCAAAAATAATAAAAAAACACATTTCTATAAAATAAACTAAAATTAATTTTACTTTAATAGTTTATATCATTCCTTGAGAGAACCAATATACCTTACAATATCCACAAATATGAATTTGGTAGTGAATTAACTAATATCAGGAAACTCCAAGAAATAAATATATAATGTGATTTAGTGAAAAAAAGTCTAAATAACTATTAAAAATATTTAAGAAAACAGATAATTTTCAAACACATACATACAATTTGGAATTTCAATAGGTCAGAGCAGGATGAGATAGCACTAACAAGTAGAATTCAATGATTTTTATCTACAGCTATCACTGAAAAGAACATTTCTTCCTTTTGTCACATGGTTATTTTCTTATATATCTGTTACTTGGGATAATTTTATTAGTATATAATGCATTATAAACAACCCACTAGTACATGTGGCATTCAAGTACCTAATACAAGACCTAAAACAGGATTAAAGGCTTTATAAATTTTGACAGAGTATATTACTTGACAGACAATGTTTTAAATCTCAAAATAATATTAAGCATTTTTTTCCTTTTTTTTTTTTTTTTTTTTTTTTTTTTGTATTTTTCTGAAGCTAGAAACGGGGAGAGACAGTCAGACAGACTCCCGCATGTGCCCAACCGGGATCCACCCGGCACGCCCACCAGGGGCGACGCTCTGCCCACCAGGGGGCGATGCTCTGCCGCGACCAGAGCCACTCTAGCGCCTGGGGCAGAGGCCAAGGAGCCATCCTCAGCGCCCGGGCCATCCTTGCTCCAATGGAGCCTCGCTGTGGGAGGGGAAGAGAGAGACAGAGAGGAAGGAGAGGGGGAGGGGTGGAGAAGCAGATGGGCGCTCCTCCTGTGTGCCCTGGCCAGGAATCGAACCCGGGACCCCTGCACGCCAGGCCGATGCTCTACCACTGAGCCAACCGGCCAGGGCAGTTTATTCCTTTTTTAAACAAAGTAATATTATTGTAATAATTTTGTGGCCTATAAACCAAATATTCATACCTATAATTACTACTCAGTTTTCTTAGCTAAGATGATTACTACACAGGTTTTTAAGATTTATTTTATCTGAATATATTAGTATGATTAATTGACCAAGCTCTTCCCAGGGCTGAGATTAGAATGTCTTAAATATTTGCTACAACATTAAAGGGTGATGGGGAGAAGATCCCAGAAAAGAGAGGAAAAAAATTTGTTTTTTAGTGCCACCAAGAATATAGTAGAATAACAAGTTCCATGCTCAAACACAGAGCAGCAAAAATACATGGTTATGTCTCACAGAGGGTAAGTAAAATGAACTAAATGATCCAAGATGTTGAAAATGCTTTTATATTTACTTCAGGGAAGACCTGGTTGGTAACAACACTATAAAAACAGTCTAACAGCTGCAACTGTGCATTATATAAGGAGGAGTAAGGTGAGACGCCATCTAATTATTTTTTAATATCAAAGTAGTAAATGTAAATGTGAAAATGAGAAAAGGAGATTGAAATCCATGAAATGGCATATGTTGAATTTCAGGATAACCCAATATGACTAGAAAACTAGTGAATCCAAAAAAATCCATTAAACAGTTTTATGTCTGAAAAATTGGAATGCATCTTTTTCACAAATTAAAGACAGATTGTAAAGAGAGGGTTAGAGTTGGAAAGTTCCCTACTCATCAAATTAAAAACAAGAGCTCTATTCATATTAAAAAAAAAAAAAAAAGAATACTTATGTGGTCAAGTCATATTCTTTGTTCTAAAGTTTTTATACGCAACTTGGGGTGAACATTTTACTTGTGATTCATAAAGAAAAGTGACCAGTGTAACAGGGACTCCTAATAGCACATGAGTACATTTCAGGTGATATTTAAGTAGCCGTTTAAGACATCATAGGAAAGGAGAAAACATACCCTTAATATCCAAAGGAAAGTGTGTATTCACATGACCAACAGCTGGACTTCATTAAAAAGAAATATCAGGTTAGGCTCCATGATGGTTCTTCCATAGTTACAAGACAATACAAATGAGAAATGCTACAATTTCTCACAGCCTGTTGCCTAGTGATCTCAATAACTGCCCCTTTATCCACCCTTGCAATGCAACCACCTCTTCTCCATTTCTTCCCCTCTATCATTTCAGTATTTTTATTTTTCAAAATCATTTGTAAAAGGACATAAAGAGGAAAAAGAACAAGTATAAATAGTCAGTTTCACTTGTGATTCATTTTCACTTTCACAAGCATGAAAAAATACAAACTGAAGTTTTCCTCATCAATAATTCAGTAAAAGTTACAAATGTGTAAAAAAGCTTCAAATGGATTCATTTGTGCTGGGACAGTAGAATTCCTGCCTTTTGAGGATTGAAAGGATAGGAAAATGACAAATCTAACACCTCTCTCACCCTTAAAATTAGCTGTGCAAGACAGCAGAAGATTAATACAGAAGGCAGTACTATGGAAACAACATGATTTTATTGAACTGTGAACTAAAGAGTTACATAAATACCCATAATTCCTTGTAAAAATCTCTGTTTTTCTGCTTGTCAGCATCTGCATTTTACAGCTGCCTCCTTCAGTATGGACCCTGTCTTGTGGAAGTTCAGGAACTTAAAACATTAATATCCAGGAGCTTAAAAAAATCACAGCATTAATAATTTATACAGCCTGACCTGTGGTGGCGCAGTGGATAAAGCGTCAACCTGGAAACACTGAGGTTGCCGGTTCAAAACCCTGGCTTGCTTGGTCAAGGCACATATGGGAGTTGATGCTTCCTGCTCCTCCCCCTTTTCTCTCTCTCTCTTCCTCTCTCTCTCCCCCCCTAAAATGAATAAATAAATAAATAAAAATTAAAAAAAAATAATAATTTATACAGATGGGAGTAAAACAGTCACAGCATTCTTGACTATAAGTTGAACAGAAAATAAATCTAAAGACTACAGTAGACTATTAAAAATATGAATATAAAAATGTTTCTTTCAGGTCAGCAAAAGCATTATATTTGCAAAATTCCTTTAAGTCAAAAAAAGCCAATGGATTAACATCAGGTTTGAGGTTTCATTTACCAAAAGGTTAAAATCCCAAGAAACTGTTTCTTAGTCACCTATTTCTTTCTCTTAATAATAAAAATACACACCATTTTTTTTCCTTCAGAAAGAAATGCTGAGCCAAATGCAAAAAGCAAAATGTCCAACATTTTCCCATTTCTTTCTCTCATTTAATCAATGAGATTCCTTTTATTCCTCATTCATAGTCCAGCAGAATGACAGAAATAGTTCCTGCTTCTCCTGATACCACCATCAGTCCTGCTGATCTTTCCAAGTAATACTCATTTCAAGGCTCAGCTTTTCAGGAACCTTGACTCTGTAGGTTAATAATACGAGTTCTAGCATCATCACTTCTGCTTCCCTTGCCCAACCCAGCTAGGTCTGCTATAATACTAATATGTCTTCCTTTTTTAAAAATACCATTTTTTTTAGAAAATTAAATTTAACAGGGTGACATTGATCAAAATATCTTGAATTCAATCAGTAGTGACCACAGGACTTTATGTGCCAATAACATTCTATATCTAGATTAATTAATATTGTAGTCACATGTGGCTACCGAACACTTCAAATGTGACTAATGTGGCTGAGAAACTGACTTTTTACATACTTTTTTCTGACTTTTTATATTTTATTTCATTGTAATTAACTTGAATTTAAATTTAAATCGCAATATATGACTGCTAATCTACCTTACTAGACAATGCAAATCTAGAGCAAGAGTGCTTTTTTTCTAATCAGAAATTATGTACTTAATCCTGTAGAATAGTAGATGATAGAGAGTTACCAAAAGGCTGATTTTATATTTTAAAATTTTTCTCTGGCCTTAGCCAGTTGGCTCAGTGGACAGAGCATCAGCCCAGTGTATGGACGTCCCAGGTTCCATTCCCATTCAGGGCACACAGAAGAAGTGACCATCTGCTTCTCTTCTCCTCCCTCTCCCCCTTCTCTTCCTCTTCCTCTTCCCCTTCCGCAGCCAGTGGCTTGATTGCTTCAAACATCAGCCTCAGGCACTGAGGAGAGCTCTGTTGATTCGAGAATTGGCACCAAATGGGGGTTAGATGCCAGGTAGATTCCGGTCAAGGTGCATGTGGAAGTCTGTCTCACTATCTCCCCTTCTCTCACTTAAAAAGAAAAGAAGAAAAGAAAGCTTTCTCTGGTTGCTTTGTAGTAGCATGATTTTAAGGGTTAGAAGGAGAAAGCAAAATGTTGAAGATCTGAAAAGTGTTCACTAGATTTGGCAATTAGGAGATCACTGACAATGTTAGACTGCAAAGTTACAGTAGAGTTGTTGGGTTGTAAGCCTCACTGGAAGTAGAGATTACAAATATAAACCATTCTTTCAAGAAGTCTGGCTCTGGATAGGAGAGTGAAGACCATGTGGCTGCCACCATGCCATTGTCACAGTTGTGGGTAGCAACAGTCTCCTTGAGCAACCAGAACCAGAGCATGGAGGCACACAATACCCTCAGCAAACAGGGATTCAGGGTCCCTTCCTTCGGAACAGGGACTCACATGAAGCTTCCAGGATCAGCAAGCCCAATGTTTATGATTTCAAAACCACATACAATTAGAGGCACAATGATCTCCTTAGGAAAGACAAAGAACTCTACACATACCATGCCATTTTGCTCCTATTGTACAGAAATAAGCAAATCAAGCCAGGCCAGAAAGATTCCAGAACTGCAAAGACCTGTTAGACCTGATCCTCACCTGAGAAGACAAAAGTGTAGAATGAGATGGGAGAATATCTGAATTCCAGAAAGCAGGAGACCTGCCAGCAGGGCATGTGATCAACACAAACATCCAGGACAACCACGAAGAGGCCACCCTGCAGCCATACCTCCACTGTGAGCTCTACCAGTACATTCGGCACGCTGATGACACAAAGAACAAGACGGACAAGCTGCTGCAGGAGTTCAAGGAGAAGAGCAGCTGGATCTTCCTGTGCACCGCCTTCTACTGAACAGTGCCATACCTTCCGAAGCTGCCTTCTTGCGCTTCCTCTTGTTAATAATTATTTTTCTTCCTGACTCTTGTTTTTATTTTGAGGGATGCCGCTAGTAGACAGCAGCAGCTCCCTACACTATACATGTGAGATGAGAAGATAGACATACGTGCAGGTCCACAACGATCAAGTTTTATATCCCACTCTTACTTACGAGTGTGGTATTGATTATGCAGGTTTTTTTTTTTTTCTTTAATCAGAAAAAGATAAAGAAAACGGTTTATAGCACTGTTTTACAACCACTGGTCTACGAACCAGTCTGCCAGAAATTCTGTGCTGGTCTGCAAAAGAGTTAAACACCCTGATGTTGTATGAAGATTATAGACCCAAAGATCTTAGTCAAATTCACTTATGCTCGGGGTGATTTCTGCCTTAGTGGTCCCCGAAACAATTCCCCTATTTTCACCAGTCCCCAAAAGTAAAAGGTTAAAGACAACTGGTACATTTTCCCCCATGTGTCTTTTTCATTGTATGTTCCTCCTCTAGAGGAACGCCTACCTGGCTAGAATGTACAAACACCTGAATAAAGCAATAGGCATATGTATCTATTAGGAAAGAAAATACAATTGTCCAATAAATAGATGCTGCTGGTTGTCAAAAGAAGAAGAAGAGTAAGAGGAGGAGGAGGAGAAAAAGGAGGAGGGGGAAGAAGAGGAAAAATGAAGAAAGAAAAAAGGAAGATGAAGAAGAAGTCTGGCTCTGAAGGAAGAAAGAAAGTGGAGAATAAACATTGTGGAGAAGCTATCATATGCTAGAACTTGAAAGAGGGAGCTTCATATTGATTACTCCACTATACTTGATCCTCAAAACAAACTTGTAGTAAATCTCATCCCCATTTTACAGAAATTAAGCTTCACAGAGGCTAAGTGGCCTGCCCACATACACTCAAGTGGGGCTGGAATTATAAAACTAGGGTCTTTTGGGGGTCCAAAATTCATTCTCTTAAAGGTCAATGTAGAACTGATGAGAAAACACAGGGTTAAAGCAGTTAGAGATCTGCAGAAATAATAAAATTATAAGAGGGTAGTAGAGTAATTGATGGGACAAGGCTCTAGAGAAGACAGAAATGGAACTCAGAGTCTAGGCAAAAGATATTAACCTTGGATGAGAACAGGAAAATCACTTCCTCTGACATGGAAAGATTGAAATCAAGTAAGTGTGAATGTACAAATGTTTATAGTACAAAGGATTTAGGAATGATGGGAGCTAGATAAAATTGAAACCCGATGATCTCTATTTTTCCTATAAAGCAGAAGGCAAGACCTTGTGTGAAAAGATATAAGTTTAAAGATGAGACCAGAAATGGTACTTCTCTTTTATCATCAGTCCTTGGATATTGATGTTTAGCTAATAATGCTGCGTACCTGACATATTAAAAACATAAATAGGAAGTGTGCAGACCAATGTTTTTTTATGTGAGATCAAATTTCCTTTGATATTTAATGTAATTTTCAGCTTTTTCTTCCGAAATTTTTATTGTAATTAAATATAAACATAAAATTTCCTATAGTTATGTTTTTCATAAATAACAGAAAGGTATGAAGTATGACCTTTCATTGGACCTACCACAACTTAAATTTTCTGTAAAGACCTTTCAGATAGTTTATCTTATTCTAAACTGTAAAAGAATCCTCCTGATTTAAATTCACTTCAAAGTAAAATATTTTTTAAAATTCTATAGTATCAGTGATTCTCCCTAAAGTATAAAAATATGTACTTATAAAAACATGATGTTACTAAGAGTGAAATGTAATTTAAAATAGGTGTAAAATTATAAACTTCAGTAGTAAGGCATTATACTTTCTGTCATTAATCACTGGAATTAATTTATCCTTAAATGTCATTTAAGGCCATGGCCAGTTGGCTCAATGGTAGAGCACTGACCCCATGTGTGGAAGTCCCAGATTCAATTCCTGGTCAGGGGACACAGGTGAGGGAACCATCTGCTTCTTCCTCTCCTCCTCCTCCCCCTTTTCTCTCTCTTTTTTTCTCTCTCTCTCTTACTCTCCCGCAGCCATGGCTCGATTGGTTCAAGCGAATCACCCCCAGGCACTGAGGATGGCTCCATGGAGTCTCTGCCTCAGGTGTTAAAAAAAGCTTGGTTTCGAGCAGCCCCAGGTGGGCAGAGCATCAGCCCCAGATGGGGACTGCCAGGTAGATCCTGGTCAGAGAGCATGTAGGAGTATGTCTCTGTATTTCCACTACTCTCACTTTTTAAAAAAATTGTAATTTAAGATTGGCTACAACAGAAAGCAAAGCTTAGCCCTGGCCATATAGCTTGGTCGGTTAGAAAATCATCAGAAAGTACAAAGGTTGCCAGTTCAATTCCTAGTCAGGGCACATACAGAATCAGCTCGATGTTCCTGTCTTTCTCTCGCTCGCTTGCTCTCTCCCTCTTCCTCTCTCACTAAAATGAATAAATAAAATATTTTAAAAAAAGAAAGCAGCTTAAATTTTAAAGAGCATAAATAATTCCTGGCTTCTATTTAGATATAGAATGCTGGAAATAGAGTTGTTCCCACTTTTACAACAAGAGGGTAATCTAAACAAATATAACATTTTGATAGAAACCATAAGAGAGCTAAGGTTGCAGGACAATCAATGACCCTGAAGTCTAAAGAAACACAGGTACCTCCAAGGAGAAATAGGAGACGAGAACTTGCTTACCTGGAGCAGATACCAGGTGCTATATAAATGGTAGGGGAAAAAAATAAGTTAAAATTTTTAACAAATAGCTAAAAGCTAAGTATGGGTTACTATGAGAGTACAGAACCCCTGGGAGCCACAGAACAGGGGGAATTTGTAACCACTCACAGATTCTTCCCTAGAGACCTCATCTGCCACTGGGGAGAAAGTGTGGAGGCAATGTAAGAAATCAGAGAAAGGCCTCCTTCCTGTGTGGTGCACAGTTCAGGAGAGAAAAGTAGCTGCTCCAAGGAAAGCCATGAAGCCCTATCAGAATCCTTCACCCTTACAGAACAAAAGCCATAAGCTGACTGAAGCTGGAAAAAGGGACCAAAAAAGACATGAAGCAGGGCAAAAGACAGGAAAATGTTATGGGTTCAGACTATTTTCTACCTCTGAGGGAACATGGGTTGAGAACACCAAGAGCCCCAACATAGCAACTGCTTAAGGCTGCGGCTGAACCAGACCAACAGAAAACATCACTTCCCTGGCCCCCAGACCAACTTAGGAGGCACTGAGTAACAAATAATGGAAGATCTACTGCAGGTAGGGGATGGGGGGGGGGGGCAAAAATATGAAAAGAGGCCTCTCTGAGAGGCAGGTACAAAGAGAAGCTAAGAGTGGGTCAGACTTTAAGAAAAAAAAACAACTCTGGTAAGCCAGCCCTCATGCTAAGCACAAGGATAACACTAGACCAGGGGTCCCCAACTACAGCCCGCGGGCCACATGCAGCCCCCTGAGGAAATTTATCCAGCCCCCGCCGCACTTCCAGAAGGGGCACCTCTTTCATTGGTGGTCAGTGAGCTGTGTTGCTCACAGTACTACTTCTGGTGATGCAGGACACACGCGTCACGGCTCCGGAAGGGCATCATATCACTTGTTACGGCTAGCAGTGACAAATATGGAACTGGACATTGACCATCTCATTAGCCAAAAGCAGGCCCATAGTTCCCATTGAAATACTGGTCAGTTTGTTGATTTAAATTTACTTGTTCTTTATTTTAAATATTGTATTTGTTCCCGTTTTGTTTTTTTACTTTAAAATAAGATATGTGCAGTGTGCATAGGGATTTTTTCATAGTTTTGTTTGTTTGTTTGTTTTCTACAGAGACAGAGAGAGAGAGAGGGATAGACAGGGACAGACAGACAGGAACGGAGAGATGAGAAGCATCAATCATTAGTTTTTCGTTGCATGTTTTGACACCTTAGTTGTTCATTGATTGCTCTCTCATATGTGCCTTGACCGTGGGGCTATAGCGGACCGAGTAACCCCTTGCTTGAACCAGTGACCTTGAGTCCAAGCTGGTGAGCTTTGCTCAAACCAGATGAGCCTGTGCTCAAGCTGGCGACCTCGGGGTCTCGAACCTGGGTCCTCTGCATCCCAGTCCGACACTCTATCCACTGCACCACCACCTGGTCAGGCCATAGTTTTTTTTATAGTCCGGCCTTCCAACGGTCTGAGGGACAGTGAACTGGCCCCCTGTGTAAAAAGTTTAAGGACCCCTGCACTGGAAGAATATGAAGCCTGTGTTGAACTAGGATAAGCACAATGACAACAAAACCCAAACTCAGTTCAGTTTCTGACTAACCTGACACAACTCCTACAACAAAAGCCAAGCAAAAGAAGAGACATGGCCATTTCCAGGCATAAATACTACTGACTTCAGTCTCTACTGTTCTAAAAACATGTCTGCTTTCAACTAAAACATATGAAATACAGAAAGAAACAAAAAAGATAACACATTGTCAAGAGACAATGCAATCAACAGAATCAGCCCAGATACTGGAACTAATACATAGGGAATTTAAAATTACTATGATTAACATGTTAAAGACTAGTGGAAAATGCTTTTTAAAAAATGACAACAGTTGAAATAGAAAAGGTATAGCTTTATGTCTACCTCCCCAAATAGATTCTTAGTTCCTTCAAGGAAAGACACAAGTTTATTTCTCTTTGCTTCCCACGCATCTAGCACAAATACCAACAGATCTGACATCAGCACAATAGTACAAAAATGGAATACCTTCTTAAATCTGAAGACCCTCACACACACCATGAACAGACAAGGTACTAGGCCAAACTTCATTCTACCCAGGGCCATTGAAAAAGCATCTATTTTGGATAGACTTTTGCACCTTTACTCCTAACTTTACAAAGTGGCAGGGAATGCTGAAACCCAAGGTCTACATACAGCTGCCAAGGTTCATGAAATCCTGCTCATTCATATTATGAAACTACCTTTTGGTTATTCTCTTCTGAAAACTAGAATTCCTAAATAAATGATTTTTTAAAGTAACATTTCAAAAACAATTTGAGATATATTTATATAATTGATCTCATGTTTTCTCAGAGGAAAAATATCCTAAAGGGAAAAAAAACATGCATCTTTCATTCAGCATCATCTTAACTTATGTATATACTACACTCAAGACTTCTTAACTCTCATTGCTTTTTTACCACTTGGGGAAAATAAAACAGCGTTGAAATATTCTGAAATGAGACCCTCTAAGGCCTACCTCAAGCATTCCCAAGTCCTAAGAGATAAAACTACCAGTCCTCTGTCTTCTAATCTCTAGTTTATCTAAATGATCTTGTTGTACATTCTCAGTGACACTTCTCCTTAAAGGGACTTTTATATATAAATCCAGTTTTATGGAGTTTATGGGGTTTTTGGCAACTTCCTGCAATTATCCCTCACTGAATTATAAAAATAACAGGGAACTTGAAGAGGTTCCTATAACTTCCTATTTGATCTCATGGGCATTTTCCAATTTCTAAATCTTACAGGGGGCTTCAGTAATCTTCTCCATGAAAAATTTAGAACAAATCTGCAAGAACTCCCAAAATCTCCAACAATGATACATAATATTTGCTTATGCAATAAATTAGCAGGATCAATGAACCTTTGACAAATAATTATAGACATTGTGAATTTTTTTAAAAAAAATTCAGTGAAAGGACATTTATAGAATGCTATCAGTAAATTTCACACCCACTTAAAATAAACCCACTACTTTAAGAAATAATACAGTCACAAAGCATCTTTTGATACATATTTTTTCAGTATCTTGATTATGCTCATGCCCAATAATAATTGGCCCAATGAGGTATACTGTGGCTTCCAAGATGCCTCTTGTTTATTTCTGCATCACTCATCACTCCTCCACAACTTCCTTTGCCTATTGTCTTCTCCGTGACCTCTGAATGGTAGATCACCTCAAGATTCAGTCCTTAAACCGCTTCTCTTGCCTGACCAGGCAGTGGCGCAGTGAATAGAGCGTCGGACTGGGATGCAGAAGGACCCAGGTTCGAGACCCCAAGGTCGCCAGCCTGAGCGCAGGCTCAACTGGCTTGTGCCAAAAAAAAAAAAAAAAAAGTTCACCAGCTTGGACCCAAGGTCACTGACTCGAACAAGGGGTTACTCGGTCTGCTGAAGGCCCGCGGTCAAGGCACATGTGAGAAAGCAATCAATGAACAACTAAGGAGTCCCAACGAAAAACTGATGATTGATGCTTCTCATCTCTCTCCGTTCCTGTCTGTCTATCCCTCTCTCTGACTCTCTCTCTGTCGCTGTAAAAAAATAAAATAAAAATAAATTTAAAAAAATAAAATAAAAAAAAACAACCGCTTCTCTTTTCTATATATATCTCCAGTAATTATATACAGTTTCAGAGTTTTAAATACAAGTTTATATCTCTAATTCACACTCTTTCTAAAACTCTAGATATATATTTGACTGCCTATTCAATATGTCACTTGGATATCTTTTAGGTACCTCAGACTTAACACAATCAAAACTGAACTTCTGATCTTCCCAATCTAACTCCAACCATAATCATCTCAGTTGATTGCAAATCTATCCTTTCGGTTGCTCAGGCAAAACACCTTGAAATAATCCTTGACTTCCTCCAAACTGTCAGAAAATATTGTTGGTACTGTTTCTAAGTGTATCCAGAATCTGGATATACCTGGAAATATATCACTATCTCCGTACTACCACCATCATTTCTCACATGAATCACAGCAGTGGCCTCCTAACAGGTCTCTGTGCTCCCATTCTTACTTCCCATAGTCTAGTCTCAGCACAGCAGCCAGAGTAATCCTCTTTAAAAGTATTGATAAATTAGATTATCACTTCCCTCCTCAAAACCCTCTAATGGCTCTGCATTTCCCAAGTAAAAGTTATAGTTCTTATAATGGCTTACAATGACCTACACGATCTATTCTCCCTAATGTCCTATTACTTCCCCCTTTGTTCATTCTGTATTAGATAAAATTTCTTCTTCAGATAAGCCAGGTATCCTCCTGCCTAAAGGTCTTTCTTTGCTTTAGCTCTTCCCTCTGTTTGGAACTGCTCTTCCTCCAAATAACTTCATGGTTAACTTCCTCACTTCCTTTACCTCTTTGCTCAAATAATAATTTGCATAAAACCTTCCCTCACTCCCATCCATCTCACCAACACTACCTTTGCTTTGTTTTATCTTTTTTATAGTACTTACCTCTTTCTAATTTGTTTTAATTAGTGTTTATTTCTCTCTTTCCCATTTGAAAGCTCCATCTCTTGCCTAACCAGGCAGTGGCACAGTGGATAAAGCATCGACCTGGGACGCTGAGGTCTCAGATTCAAACCCCAAGTTCACTGGCTTGAGCATGGGCTCATCCAGCTTGAGAGCTGAGTCTCTCTATGGCTTGAGTGTGGGATCATGGATATGATCCCATGGTTGCTGTCTTGATCCCAAAGGTCGCTGGCTTGAGCCCAAAAGTCTCTGGCTTGAAGCCCAAGGTTGCTGGCTTGAGCAGGGGATCACTGGTTTGGCTGGTGCCTCTGCCACCTCCCCATCAAGGCACGTATGGGAAGCAATCAATGAACAACTGAAGTGCCACAACTATGAACTGATGCTTCTCATTTCTCTCCCTTCCTCTCTCTCTCTCTCTCTTGCTAAAAATAAATAAATAAATACCTCAAGTGTATATGAATCCAGGATTCATTTACAACATTTGTTGAGCACTTACTATGTACTCAAAACGGGCCTGGAGCACATAAGTGGAGAAGACCAAGTCCCACGCACAAAGTCCCACGCTCAAGAACCTCACAGTCTAGGGATACAGATAAAACTAACAGTCAGTTATAATGCAGTGCCATAAGTCAGTACTTAGTGTGGGTATCAGGTTAGGAAGAACCTATAACTGCTTCCCTGTTAAAAATATTTAAAATTTCCACACTTTAGAAAACACTATTGTTGGTGTTAATATAAAAAAGAAAACCCTTGCCTGACCTGTGGTGGCACAGTGGGTATAGCATCAACCTGGAATGCTGGGGTTGCTGGTTCAAAGCCCCAGGTTTACCTAGTCAAGGCACATATGAGAAACAACTAGGAGTTGATGCTCCCCATTCCTCCCTCCACTCCGCCTTTTTCTCTTTCTCTCTCCTCTCTCTAAAATCAATAAATAAAATCTTAAAAAAAAACACAAAAAAACTCTTAAGGATAAATGGGATACAGGGTAAAATTTTTTTTTTTTTTTTTTTTTTTTTTTTCTGAAGCTGGAAACGGGGAGAGACAGTCAGACAGACTCCCGCATGCGCCCGACTGGGATCCACCCGGCACGCCCACCAGGGGCGACGCTCTGCCCACCAGGGGGCGATGCTCTGCCCCTCCGGGGCGTCACTCTGCCGCGACCAGAGCCACTCTAGCGCCTGGGGCAGAGGCCAAGGAGCCATCCCCAGCGCCCGGGCCATCTTTGCTCCAATGGAGCCTTGGCTGCGGGAGGGGAAGAGAGAGACAGAGAGGAAGGAGGGGGAGGGGGTGGAGAAGCAGATGGGTGCTTCTCCTATGTGCCCTGGCCGGGAATCGAACCCGGGTCCCCCGCACGCCAGGCCGACGCTCTACCGCTGAGCCAACTGGCCAGGGCCGAGGGTAAAATATTAAGAATAATTTTTTTTTTGATGGCCACTCACCCTATTCTGTGAAGATGGCTAACCCTAACTCTCTGAAGTAGGACTCTTTGATAATGAAACATGAGCTCTCTAAGATCTGGAAAACAATTGCCATAAACTGAGAATCACTGAAGCAGCAAGCCACTGTTAGAGTTTGAGTGCATCTTATTCCTTATACTTTAGGACAGAAACAAGGGTTGAAACTCATTGCTAAAATAAATTTAGAGAAAGATTCAATTTATTAATTTTCCAATCTATTCATTACTTTTAGGGGGGGAAAATCTTTAATGTAGCATAGGATAGTGTAATATAGCATAAAATGAAGTACCCTTGTGTACATATATAACAATTCCTAGATATCATTACACTCCATGACCTGAAATAGAATTCTCACTGTGAGGGAGAAAAACTCTTAAACACAAGACAACATGATACTATGGGAAAAGAAAAGTAAAATATCTGTTAAAACCTTCAGCATCTAATCACTGAGAAGGGAAGTCTCTGCCCGTTAAATCAAGTCACTAATCACTAACAGATCTGCACTGCTGTTTAAGCTTGCTCTAGCACACAATCTTCTTGGTACACTATTGCCTCCTTGAGGTTATGGTACATTACTACTCCTCTGAGAAAATATTGGTAAATAGAAAATACCCATATTATTTTCTACTAAAAACAGAAGGCAAAAAGGTCCGTGTCAAATAACAGTAGGCCTTTCCTAAATAATTTCTCTTTTAAAGTGTCATATTTATTTCTATCTGAATAATTAGGAACAAACTACATAAAACTTAATTATAGAAAGTGGTGAATATGATTAAGAACATCAGGGCTTATATAGCATTTTGCATTTTCAAAGCACTTAGCCAACATTAAACAATCTTTACAGTATTCTTGAGGTCAATATCACCACCATCTTTTTACAGAAAAGAAAATACCATGGTTAAATGAAGTATTAGAAATCCAAGAACCAGTCAGTAACTAATCAGCAAAGTGCCACAGAATGCTTTCATGTAAAATATGAAGCACTGATATATTAATTCATCTCTACTACCCCATGACGTACCTCTACATGAAATTAATTATTCTTTTATCTGTGGCTATATAGCATTTTATACATTCCTCTATCATCAAACATAACACTTTTAGATTACAGTTATATATTTAACTATCTGTCTCTGTGACTAAACTCTGTACCTCCACAGGACTTTGCACAGTGTCTAGAACAAAGCAAGATACAACAAATCATTCAGTCACTCGTCCCACTATTAAGCATTTACTACAGGTCTGAACACTATTCTGATTACAGTGGTGAAAAACAAAGCCAAGTTCCCCTCATCTCAGCTATTCTCATGAAGCATACATTCTAGGAGGCAAAAGCAGATGACCAAATTAAAAAAACAAAAGAAAGAAAAAAAACCTATCAGGTAGAAAGAAAAGCCATAGAGGAAATTAAAATAGGGCAAATGTGACTGCAGATGATTAGTTACATTAGATTAAGCAGTGATATTCAAATAAGAAAGAAATAGTCATAACTATATGTGGGAAAGACAATTCCAGGTGGCAAATGCAAAAGGCCCAAGGTGGGCAAGAAAAACAAATAACTGAGGGAGAGGGGGGAAAAAAGCCTGTGGGGAGAGTATAGTAAGCCAATGAGTGAGTGATAAAAGATGAAATCAGAGAGGTAGGCAGGGGCCAGGTTAGGGTTTTCTTGGGACATGATAAGAATTTTATTCTAAGTGAGATGGAAGGTTATTTAAGGTTATAATAATAAGTATTTGCTGATCTGAATTGCTATATTTGCATAGTAGGTAGCACTAAAAGAAAAATCAATACCAAGAAAGGAAAATTACTTTGGTATTGGTTAGGGAAACTTTCTGTTTTAATAAATCACTTTTCAGTTAAGTTATTTTATAATTAAATCTTCACACTAAAGGATAAGACAGCAGTGTCTACTAACATTTTAATAGAAGTTAGAATAATTATATTTTGACAGTTGTTAATGGAAGAAATTGAAGAGCTCCTACATAAACCACTGTACATTACATAAGACTATATTAAGATCTTATGTTAATCACTTATTAATTTTGCAAAGCCTAAAAATATCACCAAATAGCTCATGATAAGTGCCAGATATCTGGAGAGGAGGTTCCTGAATAAAAGTATGGAAATGTCATTAAATATAATAAATCTCTGCCTATTACCAGAGAAACCAGAATGTAAAATGTAACATACATTTAAAAGCAAAAATACTTATTACCATATTAACTGAACAAAATATAGCAATAGCTTAAAACTTAAGGGCAGGTTTATATTTCACCTGAGATAATACAGGAGCTGTAGAAACCTCCAGGCTAATACCAAGCTATAATAAATACTAAGGTTCAGTTTAATTTAACCCTGCAAATAGTCACTGAAGAGAAATTATTATCATTTGCTCATTCTACAAGCAAGTTCCTGAACATTTAATATATCAAACTTTATATTCTCTACCTTTTTAATGTCTTTCTACAATAAAAAAATTTAGTCATAACAGATTACAAAACGTAAAATTACTATTTTGCTAATTTTAAGTGTACAGTTCAGTAGTGTTGATTATTTACATTGTTGTGCAATGAACATCTAGAACTTTTTTTTTTTTTTTTTTGTATTTTTCTGAGGTTGGAAACGGGGAGGCAGTCAGACAGACTCCCGCATGTGCCCAACAGGGATCCACCCGGCATGCCCACCAGGGGGCGATGCTCTGCCCATCCAGGGCGTTGCTCTGCCGCAATCAGAGCCATTCTAGCGCCTGAGGCAGAAGCCACAGAGCCATCCTCAGCGCCTGGGCAAACTTTGCTCCAATGGAGCCTTGGCTGCGGGAAGGGAAGAGAGAGACAGAGAGGAAGGAGAGGGGGAGGGGTGGAGAAGCAGATGGGCGCCTCTACTGTGTGCCCTGGCCGGGAATCGAACCCGGGACTTCCGCACGCCAGGCAGACACTCTACCACTGAGCCAACCGGCCAGGACCTAGAACTTTTACATACTGCAAAACTGAAACTCTATACCTATTGAACAATTTCCTGTTTCCCCCTCCCTAACAGCCACCATTCAGATAATATTACATTGTAACAGTACACAAACCCCTAAAAAGAAACTATATACAAGCTTTTGAGTTGGTATTTTAGTTTGTTTGTTTCTTTAACCAAATAGTAGATCACAGAAGGGGCTAAAAAATGCCTCCAATATATAGTCAGGAACACAGAAGAAGTGACTAAGAATTATATTGCAATATATACTACACTACTTCCAACCCACCATGAATACTACTAAAATAATTATAAACAGACAGGATTACTGGCCATGAGCAGAACAGCAAATAGCCAATATATTATCTGTTTATATGGAAGAATGCATAGTACATAGAAAGAATGAATATTGGACTTAGACAGACTTCAGTTTGAAAATAGCCTAATAGCCTGACCTGTGGTGGCGCAGTGGATAAAAGCGTTGACCTGGAATGCTGAGGTCGCCGGTTCAAAACCCTGGGCTTGCTCGGTCAAGGCACATATGGGAGTTGAAGCTTCCTGCTCCTCCCCCCTTCTCTCTCTCTCTCTCTCTCTCCTCTAAAATGAATAAATAATTTAAAAAATTAAAAAATTAAAAAAAAAATAGCCTAATAAATAATAATAAAATTGTCTTATATTTTCAGCCTTTATATTAAACAAGAAACTTCCACATACATCAATTCATTTAGTCAAGTCACAAATAGTAATTGTGACCTCAAAGGGTTAAAACAAGGAAAAAAGTAAAATAATAAATGTAAATACAATTTGAAATTTGTAAATACTTATATCTATGCAGGGTGAACCAATTAACAACTAAAATGAATCAACTATGAGTTGTTACTTCTCACTCCTCCCACATCCTCTCTCTGTAAAATCAATAAATAAAATATTTAAAAAGAAAAATGCACATTACTTAGCCAACCCATTAACTACTGAAAGCCACATAATGTAGAACAGTTTTTAACTATAAGTTAAACACAAGAGGGCGCACAAGTCTGGGAAATTAATAAAACCCAAGGTAAGTTGCATTTTACTCTATAATCTGTAGCTCCTTAATGCATGGTTACACAGACTTATAAAGAATTCTTCATGCAGGAATTGCACTGAAAATATTTCCCTTTCTCAATACTCTCCAGAAATAAAATCACTGCTTCTTGGATAACACAAATCCTTTATCCAAATTTACTTTAAACCTAAATTTAACATTTTACCAAGAAAATTATAATTTTTTCTTAATTGTTTATTGATTGATTTGAGAAACTGAGAGAGACATAAATATGTTGTTGTACATGCCCTGAACAGTTGGCATATCAGGACAATGCTCTAACCAACTGAGCTATCCAGAAAGAACAAGAGAAGTTTATGACTTTTAATCAGAAGTTTATGCCACTTTTTAATCTAAACTTCCCTTGTAAAACCTACTATTAAATGCTAGCCCACTTTTAAAATGATTACTTTCAAATAGGACTAAAACTTATCTATTAAATGTCTGGAATCATAATAAAATTACTTGCAGGAAATTGATCTCCAATTTTTAGAAACTAATACAAATCTGTATCACAATATCAGCTATTTAATTCACAAGCAGTAAATATTCTGCCTACAATGATTTATTCCAAGAGTTACAACCAATCCCAAATGGTAGGCTATGACTTAATCAATTCAAAAAAGAGGCACTTGACATGAGAACCTTGCATGGTAGACAAAGGGACAAAAATACTACTTATCCCTTACATATTATGATAAGGGAACAGAAATAAAAAGATGACTGACTGCTAGGATCAAGAGAGTCAGGCAAAAAGTCCATAGCAGTAGCAAAGAGGTGCAGGTTAGGTACTATGGGCAAAAGCTGACAGTCCAGGACAAATGATAAAGAATATATTATTTTAATGTTCAAAAGTCAGGGCACAAACAAACAACAAAAAAAATCAGAAATCCAAGAGCCAAGAGTAGCAAAAAAAAATCAACTTGACCAGGCGGTGGCACAGTGGATAGAGTGAAGGACTGGGACGTGGAGGACCCAGGTTCGAGACCCCGAGGTTGCCAGCTTGAGCGCAGGCTCATCCAGTTTGAGCAAGGCTCACCAGCTTGAACCTAGGGTCGCTTGCTTGAGCAAGGGGTCACTCGCTCTGCTGTAGCCCCCCAGTCAAGGCACATGTGAGAAAGCAATCAATGAGCAGCAAAGGTGCTACAACAAAGAGTTGATGATTCTCATCTCTCTCCCTTCCTATCTGTCTGTCCCTATCTGTCCAACGCTCTGTCTCTCTCTGTCTCTGTCACACACACACACAAAAAAAATGCAGTCAATCTGTAGGGAATCACCCATCTAACCTTGAACCCTCTATGAGTTGAATTGGGGAACTTTAGTTAAAAGCGCTGAGTGAATGTCTCTTGGATGCAAACACCAAGAAACTGTGAGTGAGCGACATTTGTGCAAACACAAAGAAGTGCAAACACAAAGAAATGCATGTGAACAGGATTTAGAAAATTAGCCTACAGGTTCTAGATTACCCCCTCCTTTGTTCTTGTAAATTAGCAAAAGAAAAATAATATACTGACCCAAATTAGCCCTTTATCCATGTCAGCAAAATGGCCATTAGTCATTCTTTCCCCTTATCACCTGTCCTCTCTCCCTTGTAATCCTGTTACCTCTGTTCCGCTTCTGATCAATAATAGTTAAGGGAGAAAGGAATTCAGGAGGTTTTCTTTGCCTCCCTTGGCAGGCCTCCCTCTCTTCCTCTTGACATCAGTTTGCGCCTACCTCTTGAGTAGGTTTTTTCCACATAACACTAGTAGTTATTACTAGTAGTTTAAGTAGATTACTTTAAAATCAAGTTTAAAAAAACCTCTTGAGTAGGTTTTTTCCACATAACACTAGTAGTTCCCACCAGGCTGGAGTACTACATCAATCAAATATATTATTTGTAATGTGAGCAGGTGGTACTGACCTAATACTACAGTCGAGCAATCTGAACAGACTCCTAATATACTTCTTGCCAGGAACATCTGATCCTGGACCAGAAAGGAAAGAGTGCCTATAAAGAATATTGCTGGGACAGTCATTGAAATTTGAATAGAATCTGTGAATGCAATAGCAGTATTGTATCAATGTTAATATCTTTTTAAAAAATGTTTATTAATTTCAGTGAAAGATAAAGAGAGAGAGAAACAGGAACATCTAGCTATCCCTGCATGTGCCCTTACCCAGATCGAACCAGCAACTTCTGTGCTTCGGGATGATGCTCCAACCAACAAAGCCATTCAGCCAGGACTCAATGTTAACCTCTTGAATTTAATGGTCATACTGTGGTTATATATCAGGATATTCTCAATACATACAGAAGGATTTAGGGGTGATAGGACATATGTCTTCACTTACTCTCAAGTGGTTCAGAAAATAATAACAGGTAAAAAGAGAATTATAAACCAAATATGGTAAAATATTAACTGTTGGGTAAATCTAGATGTAGGATATTCAAGAATGCTTTTAAATAATCTCACAACTTTTCTGCATGTTTCACATTTCAAAATTTAAAATATGTAAGTAAATAAAATGTATAGATTCTTTGACAATGGAGTATAGTATATTTTAAATATATATCTAAACTAATAAACACATAAAATTACTTTAAAATCAAGTTTAAAACAAAATAAATAGCCCTGGCCAGATAGCTCAGTTGGTTAGAGCATCATCCCAAAGCACAGAGATTGCTGGTTTGATCTCTGCTTGGGGCACATACAGGAACAGATTGATGCTCCTGTCTCTCTCTCTCTCTCTCTTCCTCTCTCACTAAAGTCAATAAATAAACACCAAAACTTTGTTTTAAATAAAACAAAATAAATAAAATGCTTTGACAATAGCATATATCTCTCAAGACTTACCTTAACTAATAAACACGTGAGGCAATTCTAACCTCGGTTTTTAAAAGCCTCTCTGGACTTCAATTAGCAAGAAAAAACATTTCTCTTACATTAAACCAGAAGGTGCTCCTTCCAGAAAATTCAAATGAATAAAATCATGTAAAAATTCTAGAAAGTTATCTACAGATAACTTTTAAAATACATAATGTAAAAATAATGCTTTTTAAATCCCTCTTCAAAACTAAAACAGTATAATTAACATTTATGAAATATAAACTAATCTCCTAGAAGAGAAAATCACAAAATTCAATGACTAGATTTATTCAAAGACTTCCAGTGTTGCTATAATAATACAAATATAAGAAGAATGTTCCGGCCCTGGCCGGTTAGCTCAGCGGTAGAGCGTCGGCCTAGCGTGCGGAGGACCCGGGTTCGATTCCCGGCCAGGGCACACAGGAGAAGCGCCCATTTGCTTCTCCACCCCTCCGCCGCACTTTCCTCTCTGTCTCTCTCTTCCCCTCCCGCAGCCAAGGCTCCATTGGAGCAAAGATGGCCCGGGCGCTGGGGATGGCTCTGTGGCCTCTGCCCCAGGCGCTAGAGTGGCTCTGGTCGCAATATGGCGACGCCCAGGATGGGCAGAGCATCGCCCCCTGGTGGGCAGAGCGTCGCCCCATGGTGGGCGTGCCGGGTGGATCCCGGTCGGGCGCATGTGGGAGTCTGTCTGACTGTCTCTCCCCGTTTCCAGCTTCAGAAAAATGAAAAAAAAAAAAAAAAAAAAAGAAGAATGTTCCAATTTTGGTAGCAATACTTCAGTTTTCAAAGAAGATTAATTTTGGATGTGAGAGCGATCTGGCTGCGACATCTGTCACCCCACTGATTGCCAGGGTTGATTCGGCTGATCTGGCTGGCTAGGTGGGTGTCCCCTTCCTTCCTCACCGCTCCATGTGCGTCCCTCCCGAAGCTGCGCACCTGGTAGGTCAAAGAGGACGACCTTCCCCGATAGAGGAGAGGACTGTTCTTTGGTCAAGGGTATAGAGTAGCTGTGCTCCCCTGCTAGAACCTCCAAACAAGTCTCAAAGAAGATTAATTTTATTTAGGTATATTGGTCATCTACTAATTTTATGACTTAAAAATATTTTTTGGAAAAACTATTTCTTTGCCATTGTTTTCTGAAGCTGCTTTCATAACTTCTAATCTGAAATTTTTTGAGACAGCTGAAAAAAACTTTTATGAAATGATTGTGTAAATCCCTGGAATGGTTTTCTCTTTCTATTAACATAAAAAATGCTATCAAATTTTTATTACAGGAGACAAGACAAATAGAAAGCTTTAAAAGTTGAGTGTCCTAATACATTTTACATAATATATAAATAATATCACCCACAAAGTGTCTCTCTACAGTTTAATCAACTGACAAGTAAAATGACAACAAAATTTTCACTTCATTTAAAACAATACATTCACATTCCTTAGTGATAAATGCATACCATCTGAGAGTTGAAAGTCGTTACTTATCATATATTTATAACTTGATAATTCAAACATTCTTGAAATGAATTATGACAAGCAGAGAATTTAAATAATTGAGCTTCTATTTCCTGAATTCCTTTTAAAACAAGACTTTTCCTCTTGCCAGACTTCCTAAATCATTTCCTAAGGACAAAACACCCATCTTAAACAAGTTGGTTCCATCCCACAAAAGCCTGGTTTCCAAGGAGATGCTGTGGACTCTGCATTACCTCAGGTTCACATTCATGAGAAAAATTCTTCTCAGTAAAAAACTGATTTTCATCTCAAATCAACAGCAATAAAATAAAAAGTAAATGTATAAATAAGTAAACACTGACCAGTGAGCTTAAGAGAGACTCACTTCAACATCAAACAGAAAAAAACTAATCAAATAGAACAGAGAACCCAGAAATAAACCCACACTTTTATGGACAACTGATATTTGACAAAGGAGGTAAGGGCATACATTGGAGTAAAGACAGCCTCTTCAACAAATGGTATTGGGAAAACTGGACAGCTACCTACAAAAAAATGAAACTAGACCACCAACTTACACCATTCACAAAAATAAACTCAAAATGGATAAAAGACTTAAATGTAAGCCATAAAACCATAAGCATCTTAGAAGAAAACATAGGCAGTAAGCTCTCTGACATCTCTCGCAGCAATGTATTTGCCGATTTATCTCCACAGGCAAGTGAAATAAAAGACAGGATAAACAAATGGGACTATATCGAACTAAAAAGCTTTTGCACAGCTAAAGACAATAAGAACAGAATAAAAAGACAAACTACACAATGGGAGAATATAATTGACAATACATCTGATAAGGGGTTAATAACCAAAATTTATAAAGAACTTGTAAAACTCAATACCAGGAAGACAATCCAATCAAAAAATGGGCAAAAGAACTGAATAGACACTTCTCCAAAGAGGACATACAGATGGCCAATAGGCATATGAAAAAATGCTCAACATCACTAACCATTAGAGAAATGCAAATTAAAACCACAATGAGATATCATCTCACACCAGTCAGAATAGTGCTCATCAAAAAAACAACAAAGAGTAAGTGCTGACGTGGATATGGAGAAAAGGGAACCCTCCTGCACTGCTGGTGGGAATGCAGACTGGTGCAGCCACTGTGGAAAACAGTATGGAGATTCCTAAAAAAAATTAAAAATTGAACCGCCTTTTGACCCAGCTATACCACTTTTAGGAATATACCTCAAGAACACCATAGCACTGTTTGAAAAGAAGAAATGCACCCCCATGTTTATGGCAGCATTGTTCACAATAGCAAAGATCTGGAAACAGCCCAAGTGTCCGCGTCATTAGACGAGTGGATTAAAAAGCTTTGGTACATATATACTATGGAATACTACTCAGCCATTAGAAATGATGACATCAGATCATTTACAACAACATGGATGGACCTTGCTAACATTATACTGAGCGAAATAAGTAAATCAGAAAAAACTAAAAACTATATGATTCCATACATAGGTGGGACATAAAAATGAGACTCAGAGACTGGACAAGAGTGTGGGGGATACGGGGTGGGGGGAGGAGAGGGAGGGGTTTGGGGGAGGGGAGGGACACAAAGACAATTGGACTTTGGGTAATGGGAATGCAGCATAATCAAATGTCAAAATAACCTAGAGATGTTTTCTCTGAACATATGTACCCTGATTTATCAATGTCACCCCATTAAAATTAATTTTAAAAAAATTGTATACAGGGGGCCTCAGGTTATGACAATCTCAACATACAATGTTTTGAGTTTACAACGCTCACTTCCATATAAACTTCAAAAATTGAGACATGAGTGGCATCATACTTACAGACTACATGGGTGAACTAGTTTGGTTGCGCAGGTTGGAAGAATATGCAGTAACACAGCCTATGAGTGAGGGAGTTGGCATCCTCCAGTAAGTACACTTACCAACCCCATTTTGAACTGTTAAAAGCGCAAGTGTTCCATTTGTGTTAGGCTACGGTGTGGTTCAACTTACACCAAAGTCCAGGTTATGTCACTGTCGTAGGAACGGAACTATGTCGTAACCTGAGGACTCCCTGTATATAAATGTGCACATATAATTTATAGATTAATCCAAAACACCTGAGACATAGTTTCAAAGGCATACAAATAATAAGCCTGTCATAAAATCATGTGTTTAAGACATGATGGTCTATACCAGTGGTAGTCAACCTGGTCCCTACCACCCACTAGTGGGCATTCCATCTTTCATGGTGGTGGTAGCGGAGCAACCAAAGTATAAATAAAAAGATAAATTTAACTATAGTAAGTTGTTTTATAAAAATTTATTCTGCCAAACTTAGTAAAAATCCAACATAAAGTACTTAGTAATTATTATTATATGCTTTAACTTGCTGTAACTCTGCTTTATAAATTTTATAAAGTAAAGGTACTTTGCTACTTTATAAATCACCAATTACTGTGGAACCGGTGGGCAGTTAGAAAATTTTACTACTAACAGAGATACAAAAGTGAGCGGTAGGTATAAAAAGGTTGACTACCCCTGGTCTATACAAATAACAAGAAACCATTTATTAACAAAGATAAATTGAGAATATTTGTTTTGGTAATATTATCTGCAACATTAAAAGAAGTAATAGCTGGCAGTGGTAAATTTTGTTCATAGCAGAATATAGTTTCACTTAAATTTAAAGGAAGAATCACATTCCTGCATGTAAAAAAATTCCCTTCCCTGATTTTCCTTCCTACTATTTACAAAAACTTCTGAATAATTAAATTCTCACCACCTTAAAAACAAAAATAAAACTATGCAAAAAGGCCCTGGCCAGTTGGCTCAGTGGTAGAGCATCCACCCGGCGTGTAGAAGTCCTGGGTTCAATTCCCACGTAGGGCACACAGGAGAAGCGCCCATCTGCTTCTCCACACTTCCCCCTCTCCTTTCTCTCTATCTCTCTCTTTTCTTTCTGCAACCAAGGCACCATTGCAGCAAAGTTGGCCCAGGGCACTGAAGACAGCTCCATGGCCTTCGCCTCAAGCACTAGTATGGCTCTGGCCGCAACGGAGCAACACCCCAGATGGGCAGAGCATTGCCCCCTGGTGGGCATGTGGGGTGGATCCCAGTCAGGAGCATTCAGAAGTCTGTCTGACTGCCTCCCCCGCTCTTCTAACTTAGAAAAAATATTTTTAAATTTTTTTAAATTAAAAAAAAACTATGCGGCCCTGGCCGGTTGGCTCAGCAGTAGAGCGTCAGCCTGGCGTGTAGGAGTCCCGGGTTCGATTCCCAGCCAGGGCACACAGGAGAAGTGCCCATCTGCTTCTCCACCCCTCCCCCTCTCCTTCCTCTCTGTCTCTCTCTTCCCCTCCCGCAGCCAAGGCTCCATTGGAGCAAAGATGGCCCGGGCGCTGGGGATGGCTCTGTGGCCTCTGCCTCAGGCGCAAGAATGGCTCTGGATGCAACAGAGCGACACCCCAGAGGGGCAGAACATCGCCCCCCGGTGGGCATGCCGGGTGGATCCCGGTCGGGCGCATGCGGGAGTCTGTCTGCCTCCCCGTTTCCAGCTTTGGAAAAATGAAAAAAAAAAAAAAACTATGCAAAAGAATTATTTAAGGAAGACAGAGAACTTTATTGTGAATAGTTATTATGAATTTAGTATCTGACTTATAATTTCAATTTTAATGTCATGAGGCAGATGTTAAGAAACTTTGGAGTTGGGCCTGATCAGGTGGTGGCGCAATGGATAGAGCGTCGGACTGGGACACAGAGGACCCGGGTTCCAGACCCCGAGGTTGCCAGCTTGAACGCGGGCTCATCTGGTTTCAGCAAGGCTCACAGCTTGAGCCCAAGGTCGCTGGCTCAAACAAGAGGTCACTGGGTCTGCTGTAGCCCCCCCCATGGTCAAGGCACATATGAGAAAGCAATCAATGAACAACTAAGATGCCGCAATAAAGAATTGATGCTTCTCGGCCCTGGCCGGTTGGCTCAGCGGTAGAGCGTCGGCCTGGCGTGCGGGGGACCCGGGTTCAATTCCCGGCCAGGGCACATAGAAGAAGTGCCCATTTGCTTCTCCAACCCCCCCCCCTCCTTCCTCTCTGTCTCTCTCTTCCCCTCCTGCAGCCAAGGCTCCATTGGAGCAAAGATGGCCCGGGCGCTGGGGATGGCTCCTTGGCCTCTGCCCCAGGCGCTAGAGTGGCTCTGGTCGCGGCAGAGCGACGCCCCAGAGGGGCAGAGCATCGCCCCCTGGTGGGCAGAGCGTCACCCCTGGTGGGCGTGCCGGGTGGATCCCGGTCGGGCGCATGCGGGAGTCTGTCTGACTGTCTCTCCCCGTTTCCAGCTTCAAGAAAAAATAAATAAATAAATAAATAAAATTTAAAAAAAAAAAAAAAAAGAATTGATGCTTCTCATCTCTCTCCCTTCCTGTCTTTCCCTATCTGTCCCTCTCCCTGATTCTCTGTTGCAAAAAAAAAAAAAAAAAAAAGAAAGAAAGAAAAAGAAAAAAAAGAAAATTTGGAATTGGATAAATAGAGTTTCTAATTCTGATGTTTTCCTTACTCTTTGACTGTGAGCAAACTATTTAAATCTCCATGAATCACACCTTACCTATAAAATAGAGACAGTACCATCTATAATAGATGATTGTTATGAGGGTCAGTGAAAACCTTTCAGCTATAAAGTTCAGTGAGTCTTAACTATAAAGACTCTAGTCTGTTAGCATCATCATTGGTCTGCCTGCTTTTGTTTTTGCCCTAGTTTACTGCCCTAACAGTATAACAGTAGTATTTTATATTTTATCACAAAACAATTATGGAGAAGCACTTTTTAAATGACAGAGTAAGGACTTCCAAAAATCTGCTCTTCCATAAAAGTAATGAGAACACAAACAAAACTTGTCAAAATCAACTGTTTCAGAACTACGGAAATTAAAAATCCTATAGCAACCTAAGAACTGTTTCTTCAAGAAAGTTGCTGAGTCTCAAATAATAGCAAATTCGTGAGGTTTTCCCTTACATTTTTTTATCCTCTTTCCCTAGCCCTGTGGTAGACTTGAAAACCAACAGCTTCTTAAGCACAATACTTCTGAAAATCAAAAGCTTAGGAATCAATGGAAAGTTCAGAATGATCTGGAGCTCCCCAAAACACCCCATCCCCCCAAAATTATGACTATCTGACATGTCTCGCAGCTCTCCAAGAAAGCTCTAATCACAGGACTTTATTTGACCTGATTTAGAGATGGCTCAGTTCAAAACAGCCAGGGCATGTGTTAACACAATCAGTGGCAATTGCTTAACATTACTGCTGTCTGAAGCAGCAATACCAGTTGGATAAATAAAAGGCTTAAGAAAAACTTTTAAGAAAAATATAGCCTGACCTGTGGTGGCGCAGTGGATAAAGCGTCGACCTGGAATGCTGAGGTCGCCGGTTCAAAACCTGCACTTGCCTGGTCAAGGCACATATAGGGAGTTGATGCTTCCTGCTCCTCCCCCCTTTATCTCTCTTTCTCTCTCTCTCTCTCTCTCTCTCATTCTTTCCTCTCTAAAATGAATAAAAAAAAAAGAAAAATATATAGGCCCTGGACAGTTGGCTCAGCAGTAAAGCATTGGCCCAGCATGTGGAAGTCCTGGGTTCAATTCCCAGTCAGGGCACACAGGAGAAGCGCCCATCTGCTTCTCCACACTTCCCCCTCTCCTTCCTCTCTATCTCTCTCTTCCCCTCCCGCAGCCGAGGCTCCATTGGAGCAAAGTTGGCCCAGGTGCTGAGGATGGCTCCATGGCCTTGCCTCAGGCGCTAGAATGGCTCTGGTTGCAATGGAGTGACGCCCTAGATGGGCAGAGCATCGCCCCCTGGTGAGCATGCTGGGTGGATCTCGGTCGGGTGCATGCAGGAGTCTGTCTGACTCCCCACTTCTAACTTCAGAAAAATGAAAAAATTTAAAAAAGAAGAAAAATCTGGAGAACTGTATGTTCACAAGGTACTTTGGAAAACAATGTACAGGCCCTGGATGGTTGGCTCAGTGGTGGAGCGTCGCCTGGCGAGTGGTTGTCCCAGGTTCAATTCCCAGGCAGGGCACACAGAAGAAGCGCCCATCTGCTTCTCCACCCCTCCTCCTTTCCCCCCTCTCTGTCTCTCTCTTCTTCTCCTGCAGCCATAGCTCAGTTGGAACAAGTCGGCCTTGAGCGCTGAGGTTGGCTCCATGACCTCACCTCAGTAAAATAGCTCAGTTGCTGAGCAATGGAGCAATGGCCCCAGATATGCAGAGCATCATTCCACAGGGGGCTTGCCGGATGGATCCTGGTCTGAGTGCAGGTGGGAGTCTGTTGCTCTGCCTCCCCACTTCTCACTTAAGAAAAAAAAATTTTTTTAATGTACAGACGATGTGTTGTGTTCACCAGTATTACTCCAATCAATTAAATAAAAAGGAAAAATAGGCCCTGGCCAGTTGGCTCAGCGGTAGAGCGTCAGCCTGGCGTGCGGGGGACCCGGGTTCAATTCCCGGCCAGGGCACATAGCAGAAGCGCCCATTTGCTTCTCCACCCCTCCCCCTCTCCTTCCTCTCTGTCTCTCTCTTCCCCTCCCGCAGCCGAGGCTCCATTGGAGCAAAGATGGCCCGAGCGCTGGGGATGGCTCTGTGGCCTCTGCCTCAGGCGCTAGAGTGGCTCTGGTCGCAACATGGCGACGCCCAGGATAGGCAGAGCATCGCCCCCTGGTGGGCAAAGCGTCGCCCCTGGTGGGCGTGCCGGGTGGATCCCGGTCGGGCGCATGCGGGAGTCTGTCTGACTGTCTCTCCCCGTTTCCAGCTTCAGAAAAATGAAAAAAAAAAAAAAAAAGAAAGAAAATAAAAAAAAAATGATGAGACACACAATCAGATAAGTATAGCCTATATATTACCAAAAAAGCAGGCAATAAAAATTGTCCCTCCTGGCCGGTTGGCTCAGTGGTAGAGCGTCGGCCTGGCGTGCAGGAGTCCCGGGTTCGATTCCCGGCCAGGGCACACAGGAGAAGCGCCCATCTGCTTCTCCACCCCTCCCCCTCTCCTTCCTCTCTGTCTCTCTCTTCCCCTCCCGCAGCTGAGGCTCCATTGGAGCAAAGTTGGCCTGGGTGCTGAGGATGCCTCTATGGCCTCTGCCTCTCCAGATATTAGCCTTACTAAACAAAAACTTATTTTAAATTTTACTTCTTCCTTTTTTTTTTCATTGTTGATTTGTTCTTGAGATGGCTACAACACTAGACAGAACAGCAACCTCATATCTAATGTCTATTCAGGACTGCAACTCCTTTAAAACATTAAGATCTGCTATGGCAGCGGTTCTCAACCTGTGGGTCCGATGGCTTTAGGCGACCCCTATGTTTTGGTCGTTCGATCCCCGCTGGGGTCGTGACCCACAGGTTGAGAACCGCTGTGCTATGGGCTTCCCACTCCCACCTCATCCCCATGAAGTCAAATAATTTTCACATTTTTTAGTAAAATATAGTTATCCCTGTAAAGACTTTTTCCCACATTCCCACACACTTTTTTCTCTCATGTTTGAAGTAAAACATTAACTAAAAAAATCTTAAGAAACTAAAACTTAGAATATACATTTATATCCCACTCACCCCAATTTTGGCTCTTCTTTGAAAAGCTGATGACAATGCAATGTGGATTGGAAGTGGACTTAGAGATTGAATAGTGTGGTCAGAGTTGGGATACAGATGAATTTTGGCCCTGGCAGGTCCTAGTATCAGTGATGTGATCCACAGTATAAAACAGCAAAGGCTCCTTGCTCATTCCTCCCTGTCCAAACAATCCTAAAGGTGGTAAGAAGTGGCTGGATAAGATGGGAGAAATTTCTACTCACTTTGTTAAAAGAGGAGGGAAAATGATAAAGAAGGATAGGAGAGAGGACAAAACAATAAAAAAACCTTAAGAGATGATCCTGACCCTTTTCTTCCAATTGCAGATATTTAATTCATTTAAATTCCCATTTTCCCTAAGTAACTGTTTATTGTTTTACAGAAAGTTTGTACCTTTACGTTTCTGTGTATGCACACATGTTAGCATGTGTGTGTGTTCGTACGTGTAAGTATGGGTGTCATTTGCTACCAGGCAAATGTTTCAGGTCTGGTTTCAGTTTAGTCTTCCTTTTTTATTTCCTTAAAATTCTTTTTCATTTTAGAAACAAGTTCCTAAGGAAAGCAACTCCCCTCCCACTATGCCAGACAGACAGCAGCCATCTTTTTAAAAACTGCACTGATTTTCCCTCACACCTTCAAGCAAGAACTCCTCCTCAGGACGGCCTTAGAGGCTGGAGTCTCTCCCTGTGTAATTGGATGCCCTGGTGAAGGCCCCTCTGCCAAAATGGAGGATTCTGATTGTGGGACACAGTCTGGTCTTTGTTTTCTTCCTGTCTTCTAATTTAAAAAAAAACATTCCTGGATGACAGGCGCAGTGCAGAAGTGTGAGCTATCGAAACAATCTGGTGAAGTCTCACAAGACCCAACAAACTTGTATACATTCCTGAGCACTAGTGACTTGTTTGTAGAAATCTGTTAGTTGTTTGTGTTTCACTGTGAGGGCTCCCACAGTTGTCTCTTTGGCAAACCTTTCAAGGAATTCTCTTACCAAAAAGTCGGTCTGTCAACCTGCATAATCTCCCAGACCACATCAGCCACATCTGGTAGCGTAAGGGGGAGACAAAAACAGCATGTGTGGAGCAGCTGGCTTACAAGCTGCTGTCCAAGCTGGTTCATCACCTGTCCAATTAATTCTTTCCATAATTCAATGTCCACTTCATGATCTGTGGCTACCTTCATACAGATAAAGTGTTGTAGGAACCTCATGACACTGAAGTTAGCATCCCTGTGGTCCAGGGTAATAGCGGCAATGGTCCACTATAACCAAATAACAAAGACATATTGGAAACAAATAACAAAATTAGTAGGGCCTGCCCAGGCAGTGGCACAGTAGATGCAGAGGGGGATCAGACACGGATGCAGAGGGACCCAGGTTCGAAACCCTGAGGTCACCAGCTTGAGCATGGGGTCACTAGCTTGAGCATGGGATCATAGACATGACCCCATGGTCACTGGCTTGAGCCCAAAAGTCGCTGGCTTGAAGCCCAAGGTCACTGGCTTGAGCCCAAGGTCACTGGCTTGAGCCCAAGGTCGCTGGCTTGAGCAAGGGGTCACTCCGCTCTGCTGGAGCCCCCCTCCCCCGGCCAAGACATATATGAGAAAGTAATCAAGGAACAACGAAGGAGCCACAACATAAAATTGATGTTTCTCATCTCTCTCCTTTCCTGCCTGTCTGTCCCTCTCTCTGTCTCTGTCTCTGTCACTAAATAAATAAATAAACTTAAAAAAGAATTCTGAACTCTTAAAATTTCTTAATTAATAGACTCCTTTATACAGGTAGGTGGTACGGTATAGTATACTAAGGAAAAATTCTTTAGAATCAGACAGACCTCGGTTAAAATTCAACCCTCCCAGTTACAAGTTAGATGTCCTGGGCAAGTTACTTAATATCTCACTAAGTATAAATATTCTCTATTATAAAGTTGAAATAATAATATCTACTCCATAAGATTATTTTAAGTATAAAATTGATATCACAAATAAAAAGATTCAGACAATCCTTCAGTAAATAAGCACTCAACAAGAGCTATTATATTTTGTTACTATTATGAAATAGGTAAACCAAAATGAAACATGTAACCAAGATATTTTTAACATTTTTTTCTTACATATAACTCTGTCATTAGGTATAATACCAGCCAAACAGTATATAATACTCTGTCATCAAGTAGTATACCTAATGACAAAAATCTGTCATCAGGAACAATGAATAAGAATGTGGGGAGTACTTTAAATCCATGAAGAAAGAGAGGTATTTATCGTGTGCTTTAAAATTAATGGGAAAGTCCCATTGTAAAATTTTTCTTTCTATGGTGTTACATCATATGAAAACCTACCATTCTTCCGGTTTTTCCTTCCTATAGTAAGTACCCTTGAAGAATATAACTATTTCTGTAACTCATAATTCAAACTAAAATGATAGTAACTTCTTCACAACTGACTTGTCTGAAAAGATGTGATTCAAGAAAATTCTGGAATAGAAAGATAAAGGGTAAAAAGTCAAACTAAAATAGATACAACTAAAAAGGGATGTATTCTGGAATTGATGGTGCATGAATATGTACCATACTGTGCATATGTCTGACGAAGAATACTGCAGTAAATTATAAGGATGGCCATTAATTCTTTCCTTCTATATGCCCTTGGGTAACCTACTCCTATAGTGGTTCTGAGCTGGGCTATATGATATGCTCTGGCCAACGAGACAATAGCAAACATGAGCCAGACTCAAAAACTACTTGGACATGTTTAGAAGCCCAGGAAAACCTACTGGATGATAAGACACATGGCCCAGTTGCTGCTATTCCCCTAGCCAACAGCATACCAACCATCAGAAATCAAACCTCTAGTTGACCTCAAACACATGAGCAACCCAGCAGAAATCAGTTAGGTCAACCCAGACCAGAAGAGCCACCCAATTGACATGCGAAATCTTAAGCTAAATAAATGGTTGTCATTTTAAGCAACCAAGTTTTGGAATGATTTGTAATAGAACAAAAGCTAGCAGATACAAAAAAAAAAAAAAGCTAACAGATACAAATACAGATCATCAATACATTCCTTTTTTCCACAAATCATGAAGAAGTAGAACACCAAAACCAAAACAATGGGAAAAAGTCATTATGCTTAATTTAACTGAATTGAAACAAATGAAATATAGCCACATATAAAAGAGCAATGACCTGATAAGTTTTTCAAAAGAGTCCATGTACTATATATTTTATATGTGTTAAAGAAATAATTATTCCTCTTCCCTCTGCAACAGATATGTTTTAATGAAATATTTTATTCATTTTGGCATCATATTTTTTTCAGCTGAAGCCATAGCAGAGTGGGTCAGTGGATAAAGCATTGTCCTGGTGCACTGAGGTCATGGGTTAGATCCCCAGTCAGGGCACATACATAAAGCAATCAATGAGTACACAACTAACTGGAACAACTAAGTGGAACAACAAAGTTAATGCTTCTCTCTTTCTCTCCTTTCCCATCTCCCCCCAATCAATAGAAAACTTAAAATAAAAACAATCAGCAGAAATTAAATGGATTCAGATTACTGAGATTATTATAAAGGGAAAAAATGCTCAAAAAAAGACTGGGCAATTTGACTAAAAAATAAATATGTTTAAACACAGAACAAAAAACATCATCATCACGATCAACATCATTAATGACTATCATGTATTAAAAAACTTGTACATGAAAAACTGTGGTGAGTGCCTAACATTATTTTACTTGATCCTCACTAAAACACTTCAAGGCTTAGAATGTTAACCCAGTTTAATAATTGGAAAACTGAGGCTTACAGAGGTGAAGTAACATGTAATGGGAGAAAGAAACCTACATGCTACTCCAAAGAACCAGCAGTCCTCACTTCACATGCATCTTGTTTCAATATACAATACATGAATTTCAGTTACCAGAGTTATATAACACCAGTTTCATAATGTCACAGTTCAAATTTCAGTTACAATGGTATATTAACTATGACTAAACACAAAGTAAAAACTCTGCTGCTAGCTCTTTAGTACACTATCATTTTGAAATTAAGAGATATGCATCATGCCTGACTGGTGGTAGCACAGTGGATAGGCATCAACCTAGGACACTGAGGTCCCAGGTTCAAAACCCCAAGGTCGCCAATTTGAGCATGGGCTAATACGGCTTGAGCATGGGATCATCAACAAGATCCCATGGTTGCTGGCTTGAGCCCAAAAGTCACTGGCTTGAAGCCCAAGGTCACTGGTTTGAACCCAAAGTCGCTAGCTTGACCAAGGGGTCACTGGCTGGGCTCATCACATGCCAGGTCAAGGCACAAATGAGAAGTAATCAATGGCCTTGGCCGGTTGGCTCAGCGGTAGAGCGTCGGCCTAGCGTGCGGAGGACCCGGGTTCGATTCCCGGCCAGGGCACACAGGAGAAGCGCCCATTTGCTTCTCCACCCCTCCGCCGCGCTTTCCTCTCTGTCTCTCTCTTCCCCTCCCGCAGCCAAGGCTCCATTGGAGCAAAGATGGCCTGGGCGCTGGGGATGGCTCTGTGGCCTCTGCCTCAGGCGCTAGAGTGGCTCTGGTCACAACATGGCGACGCCCAGGATGGGCAGAGCATCGCCCCCTGGTGGGCAGAGCGTCGCCCCATGGTGGGCGTGCCGGGTGGATCCTGGTCAGGCGCATGTGGGAGTCTGTCTGACTGTCTCTCCCTGTTTCCAGCTTCAGAAAAATGAGAAGTAATCAATGAACAACTAAAGTGCCACAAGTGCTAGTTGATGCTTCTGATATCTCTCCCTTCTTCTCTTTCTCTGTCTCTGTCTCTGTCTCTCTCTCACTCACTTAAAAAAAAAAGTTAATGGACAAAGATTCCAATTAAAAGGGAGAATGAGCCTGACCTGTGGTGGCGCAGTGGATAAAGCGTCAACCTGGAAACACTGAGGTTGCCGGTTCAAAACCCTGGCTTGCCTGGTCAAGGCACATATGGAAGTTGATGCTTCCTGCTCCTCCCCCTTCTCTCTCTCTCTCTCTCTCTCTCTCTGTCTCTCCCCCTCCTTTCTAAAATGAATAAATAAAAATAAATAAATAAAAGGGAGAATGACTGCCCTGGCCAGTTGGCTGAGTGGTAGAGTGTCGGCCAGGCATGTGGAAGTCCTGGGTTCGATTCCCGGCCAGGGCACACAGGAGAAGCACCAAACTGCTTCTCCACCCTCCCCCCTCTCCTTTCTCTCTCTCTCTTTCCCTCCCACAACCAAGGCTCGACTGGAGCAAAGTGGGCCTGGGCACTGAGGATGGTTCCATGGCCTCCGCCTCAGGCGCTAGAATGGCCCCTGTTGCAACAGAGCAATGTCCCAGATGGGAAGAGCATCGCCCCCTATTGGGCTTGCCGGATGGATCCTGCCGGGTGGATCCTGGTTGGGCACATGTGGGAATCTGTCTCTCTGCCTCCCTGCTTCTCACTTCAGAAAAATAAAATTAAAAAAAACGTTTTAAAAGGGAGAATGATTGATTGATTTAAAAACAAAACAGCCTGACCTCTGGTGGCACAGTGAATAAAGCATCAACCTGGAATGCTGAGGTTGCTGGTTCAAAACCCTAGGCTTGCCTGGTCAAGGCACATATGAGAACCAACTATTAAGAGTTAGGGCTTCCCACTCCTCCCCTCTCTCCTTTCTCTCTCTCTCTCCTCTAAAATCAATCAATAAATAAAATATTTTTTAAAAATAAAATTAAAAATAAAAGCAAGTCAAAATTCCATGCTGTCCAAAAGAGATATATTTTATATGTCAAGTCTCAGAGAGGTTGAAACGTGGATAGGAAAAGACGCATAATACAAAGAAGAAGCCGAAGAAAGCTGAAGTAGCTATATTATTATCAAACAAAATCAAGTTCGGACAAAATTAACTACCAGAGATACAGCGAGATCTTGCATAATGATAAAAGGATCAATTCATCAAGACATAATAATAAAAGTATATATGTCAATAGAGCTTCAAAAAACATGAAATGGGCCCTGTCAGGTTGGCTCAGTGGTAGAGCGTCAGCCTGGCGTGCAGGAGTCCAGGTTCAATTCCAGCCAGGGCACACAGGAGAAGCACCCATCTATTTCTCCACCCCTCCCCCTCTCTTTTCTCTCTGTCTCTCTTCCCCTCCCGCAGCCAAGGCTCCATTGGAGCAAAGTTTGCCCGGGCGCTGAGGATGGCTCTATGGCCTCTGCCTCAGGCGCTAGAATGGCTCTGGTTGCAACAGAGCAACGCCCCAAGATGGGCAGAGCATCGCCCCCGGTGGGCATGCCGGGTGGATCCCGGTTGGGCGCATGCAGGGTCTGTCTGACTGCCTCCCCGTTTCCAACTTCAGAAAATACAAAAAAACAAAAAAAAACAAAAAAAAAACAAATAAACATGAAATGCCCTGGCTGGATAGCTTCATTGGTTATATAGCATCATCCAGAAGTACAGAGATTGCCAGTTCAATCCCCAGTCAGGGCACATACAGGAACAGCTCAATGTTCCTATCTCTACCTCTCCCTTCCTCTCTCGCTAAAATCAATCAATAAAATTTTTTTAAATGAAACAAAAACTGACTATATTAAAGGGAGAGATAAATAGCCAATTCCAAAATCTTAACTGGAGATTTTAATTTCTTCATTCTAGCACCTGATGGAATAACTAGACAAAAAAAAAGTCAGTGAAGAGATAAAAGACATGTAAGATGCAATCAATCACCTTGACTTACTTGATGTCGACTACAGGCTTTAAAAAAAAAAAAAAAAGACAATGACAAGTCATGTTAGAATAATTGATTAATTGAATGTTTTTAAAAAGTCATAAGCATAGCTATTATATACCAAACATCTACTACAAGTAACAAATTATCTAACTGTTAAATAACCTTACAAGATAGGTATTATTATCTATCTCATTTATTGTAACCTTAGAATGGTTCAAGAGATTTACCTAAAGCCATATTGTCATTAATAGAAGAAAAAGAATTTGAACATAGGTCTGTCCTCTGAAAACAGCATTCTAAGTCCCAAATGTTGTCATATAACCAAGTTTTAAAATACCTACCAGAGTTACAGTATAAAGTAATATGACTGTGACGTATCATAAAGACAGTAAGAATTTCTTTTAAAATCTTTAGGAAATAGCCATTAACCTTTGTTAACTCAACAGAAAGCCAATGATGGGATCAAATGGTTTTGCATTCAATAAAAAGTCATCTCAAGCACACAGTCACATCTTAAAAAGCAGTTTCTAAAATACTAGGGGTAAATAAATAGGTACACTGAAAATATATTTACAAAACAAAGACAACTCAATCCTTACACTATTCAAAGGACTATACATAATTATAATGTTTTATTAGAAAAAAGTTTCTTTGATTAAATACCATTTTGAAAATACAGTTACTAACAGAGAATAATTAAATCAAAGGAAAGAAAAACGATTATCATACTCTATCTAAAACATCTATGCAAAAAAAAGATACATCCAAAACCCATTAAATGATTACAATGTATCCTATCAAGAAGCTGAGTGAAAAAAGTTCAACTCTGAAACATAAAGGAAAAAAATTAATCTTGAACATGAAAAGCATACTTCCAAAGCATAAAAAAGGAAGCCATTCACTAGTGTACCAACTCAATGAAGCCATTCTACATTTTGCCAAAGTACAGACTATTGAAATATTAATAACTATACTGAATCAATAAAATGTTACATTAAAATTAAATATGAGCACAAAAGAGTCTATGAAAGTAAATAAAATTTCTACCTTAGGCCATTTGGGATTGAGAAGTCGAGCTTTGATTGCATCATCCAGGGCTTTGTCATACTGCTGGATTTTCATATATGCTGCAGATCTATTGCTGTATAAGATGCAGTTCTGAGGGTCAACAGCCAGAGCTTCATTGTATAGAACAATAGCTGTGTGGAAATCTCCATCATGACAGGCCTGGTTACTCTGACGAACTTTCTCAACAAATTCAGCTTTGCTCAGCACTGGACCATCAGGACTTCTCTGGCCAATAGTCTTAGCACCAAAGAGAGGAATCTACAAACAAAGAAACTTAGTGAGAAAAAGTTCTGATAATCCAGAGGGGTTCCTTGTCTAAACTTCAAGAAAATACAGACATTCTTCATGGTCTACTTTATATTATAGTTAACTTTTGTGCTCTGAAAGACAATAAACTTTCCAAGAAGCAGCCAACATAGTGCCTGGAGTACACAAGTGTATATGTATGTGCAAGCATAGTTATAAACTTACATATTTACATTTACATATGTATATGCTTTTTGTTTGAGAGAATGAATGCAAAAGAGTACTGTTGGGCAAATAAGATATATTTTGCTCACCCTGTTAAAGACGGCCGCTGCCCACATGGGGCGGTTGAATGCCCTTCTTGCTTGGAAGGAGCATGGTTATGCTAATGTGTGTTGGGGGAGGGCTTTCACACCAAAAGGTTTTAAAAGAAGGAGCTAGGAGGCCATCTTGGAGAGAGATCACATTGTTCTGGGAGAGAATGGCTATGTTATTGAAGGGAGGAGAAGCCCAGGCTGGAGGAGGCAGGGAAGCCATGTGGAGGAGGCAGCCAAAATGGCAGAATAGGGGAAGGAGAAGCCAGTTCATGGAGGAGAAGGAGATGGGGAATAGAGGTGAATAAGACTGGTGAGGTGGAAGCCTTTGATTCTAGGAAAACTCGGATGAGTCGGTGGCTTTAGGAGCCCTGAAAGGGAAGCGTTTCCCACTACGTGTATTTTCTCGCCCACTGGTGCAAGCTAGGATTAAAGGAAAATGGAACACCAGCTTTTGGCTCAACTGTTTCATTACTATCGGTCAGAATCAAACCAGAACTTGCGTTGGCCAGGTAGCTTTGATGGCAGCTGCAAATACTGGCATTACAAGTACTCAAACTTTTCCTTGGCAATCTAAAGTTATACTAAGGGAAAGATCAAAATACAAACCTAGCCTGACCAGGCAGTGGCACAGTGGATAGAGCCTCAGCCTGGAATGCTCAGGACTCAACCTGAAAATAACAAGGTCGACAGTTTGAGTGCAGGCTCACCAGATTGAGCACGGGTCACTGGCTTGAGCATGGGATCACAGACATGATGCCATGGTTGCTGGCTGGAGCAAGGGGTCACTGGCTCAGCTGGAGACCCCGGTCAAGGCACATATGAGAATGTAATCAATGAACAACTAAAGTGGCACAACTAAGAGTTGATGCTTCTCATCTTTCTCCCTTTCTGCCTGTCAATCCCTGTCTCTCTCACTCTCTCTCTCTCCCCCTACGCTAAACAAAAAAAACCCCATAAACAATATAATCTCAACTATGATGAGAAGGCTACACTTAAGAAACTAATGAAAGAAATCAAAATATTAACTATGTTAAATTATCTTTGAATATAAGATTATAGATTATTTTTATTTTTGTTTAGACTTTATTTATATATTTTAAAGAGAAGAGAAAGAGAGAGAGAGAGAGAGAGAGAGAGAGAAGGGGGGAGGAACAGGAAGTGTCAACTCCCACATGTGCCTTGACTGGGCAAGCCCAGGGTTTCGAACCAGCAACCTCAGCATTCCAGGTTGATGCTTTATCCGCTGCACCACCACAGGTCAGGCTGGATTATTTTTATTTTCTTAAAATTTTCTTGGCCCTGGCCAGTTAGTTCAGTCAGTTAGATTGTCATCCCCAAGCGCAAAGGTTACTGGTTCAATCCCTGGTCAGGACACATAAAGGTACAGATGTTCTTGTTCCTCCTGCTCTCTCCCTTCCTCTCTCTAAAATCAAGAAAATAAATTTTTTTTTTAATTTTAATCTCTTAATTGTATATGTGAAGATTGAGAAAATACAAATAACAAAGTCTACACTGAATTCAATACTGCCTTTAAATATATGTATAATTTGCCTGACCTGTGGTGGCTCAGTGGATAAAGTATCAACCTGGAACACTGAGGTTGCTGGTTCAAAACCCTGCAATAGAGGGAGAGGACAGAGTTGAAGCCCAGAAGGGAAAGCAGGGTGCCAGGGTAGGGTGGGGGCTAGGAAGTACAGCCTTTGTATGCCTACCCTGTCCTGGGGCAAGAAGAGAGGCACAATTGGGAGTTAATGCTTCCTGCTCCTCCCCCTTTCTCTCTCTCTCTCCTTTTTTTTTTTTTTTTTTTTTTTTTTTTTTTTTTTTTCTGAAGTTGGAAACGGGGAGGCAGTCAGACAGACTCTCGCATGCTCCCGACCAGGATCCACCCGGCATGCCCACCAGGGGGCGATGCTCTGCCCATCTGGGGTGTTGCTCTGTTGCAACCAGAGCCATTCTAGCGCCTGAGGCAGAGGCCATAGAGCTATCCTCAGCGCCCGGGCCAACTTTGCTCCAATGGAGCCTTGGCTGCAGGAGGGTAAGAGAGAGACAGAGAGGAAGGAGAAGGGGAGGGTTGGAGAAGCAGATGGGCGCTTCTCCTGTGTGCCCTGGCCGGGAATCGAACCCAGGACTCCTGCACGCCAGGCCAACGCTCTACCACTGAGCCAACCGGCCAGGGCTCTCCTCTCTCTTAAAATGAATAAAAATCTAAATATAAAGTCCATAGAAACACTTGTAAAAATTTTTGTATAGTTGATGGATATTTGCTTAGAAATTTTTCAGACCAAAATAATTTTAGCAATGTTTTATATTGCAGAACTTTGAGAATATCACTTTTTCTGGGCTGAAACAGACAAATATTTCTTCATAAAATACTAAATTTGACTGCAGGTACCCTCTCAACCTGTTCTATAGGCCAGAAGTATGGTCCTAATCAGATGAAGCACCAGGTTAAACATCTCAATATTGCAAAAAGGAAACTGACAGCAGCACCTTTACCACTTGTCCATCTGATCCCGTGTAATATGCCCTCAGGTACACTGCTGAATATCTACATTAGAAGACCTCATCGGAAAATACAACTTCCGACTACTTGTTGTCCAGAAAGGTTTTTCTTTCAGTAGTCTAAATTTGCCTCCCTAAAACTTTCAGCCATTGGTTTCAGTTTTCTGCCCTAAAACAACATATTAAGTGTTCTGCCCTCAGATATTGTCGTTTCCACATCTCTTACACACTGCTATAGCATTTGTTGTTTAAAACTATTACATGCTGAACTTTGCCCTTGCATCATTTCCTTTTCATAGAAAGAGTAAGGAAGGGGAGTTAGTCAGGCTGCCTGCTCATTTGTATTTGATAAGTTGTAGCTCTCCCACCACTTCTCCACTTAATAGTCCAAGTGCCCTCATTAACTTATATGGGCTAAAAAGCAACAATCTAGTAAATCCTAAAGAACTATGTACATCCAAGCCAGCTTAAGCCTTCCCAGAACTGAGATCCTGCTATGGTTGTAGTCAGAAACTGTTCAGAAGTGACTGCTCAAGGGCTTAAAAAAATGTTATGCCTAGTCCTTCTTTTCCCTTCCTTCACTGTGAGGTCTTTTCTTAGTACATCCTTTAAGAAAACAAATTATCACAAATTTGTGACTTCAAGCATCCCCAGTTCGCCAGTAAATCTTTAGGTGAGGGATGAGAAATGATGTTTCCTTTCTAAAACTTCAAATTCCCTCAAATGTTCATCACATAACCTACCATATTTCCCCAATGTATAAGATGCTCCCATGTATGAGATGCACCTTAATTTGGGGGCCCGAAATTTGAAAAAATAATGTATTACATAGTTATTGATCTTATTTTATTCATCATAAAATTCACACAACTCCTCATCACTGTCAAAACTCCCATCCATTAGCTTTTCCTCATCTCTGTCTGATGACGAATCAATGTCTTCAACAATGAGCACAAAAACAAGCACCAAAAAGCAGGAAAGGCAAGTATTTTTACTACAACCACTGTATAAGATGCACCCAGTTTTTAAGACCCCAAATTTTTTGGAAAAAAAAAAGTGTGTCTTATACATGGGGAAATACGGTAGTTACTTTTTAGGATGCTCTCTAGTAAACTATGTTCCTCTAAAAATATGGTTCTGAAAAAATTAATTAATTAAATGAATAAAGAAATAAAAATATGGTTCTGTTCTGACCTGTGGTGGCGCAGTGGAGAAAGCATCAACCTGAAATGCTGAGGATCACCGGTTCAAGACCCTGGGTCTCCCCGGTCAAGGTACATATGGGAGTTGATGCTTCCTGCTCCTCCCCCCACTTCTCTCTCTCCTCTTGAAAATGAATAAATAAAATCTTTAAAAATATATATGGTTCTGAAAACTAGACTTAAACTCAGAATGAAGGAAAATGAATAGCAGCTTTCTAAGATTACAACACTATTTTCGTTAATACTAAGATGCATTTATTAGCTTCTTCGTGATTGAATATATGTAATTCATGTTGAGCTTAAAAACAACCCAAAACTTTTCCCAAAAACTATTGATAAGTAAGGTTTGCTCATAAGTATTGAATCTAAATGCAGAACCTCATTTATAATTGAGTAACTTTGTCTTGATTTATCAATATGTTCAAATATTGAGCACATACTCTGTGTCGGGCATTTACAAAGGACTAAACATAGAAAAAGAAAATAAAACAGACATGGTCCCTGCCCTTGTCAAAATCACAAATATATTTTTAAAGATTTTATTTATTCATTTTTTAGAGAGGAGAGAGAGAGAAGGGAAAGAGGAGCAGGAAGCATCAACTCCCATACGTGCCTTGACCAGGCAAGCCTAAGCTTTCGCACAGGCAACCTCAGCATTCCAGGTCAATGCTTTATCCACTGTACCACCACAGGTCAGGCCGAAATCACAAATTTTAAAAAAAATCACAAATTACCTTTGTGGTTTGGCTTTATCTTACTGGTCTAGTATCTATACAGCAATATCTCCTTGAATCCTAATTCTTTCAGTGTATTATCATCCGTTTTATAGTTGTGAAAACTCCCATGCCTTTATCTAGGATACAGTATTATTCAATAAGACTAGATTTTAAAAAATAGAGTCCTGTGCTTTGGTACATACTTCCTTCAGGTTTCTATTAACTCTATGGTTATCTAATTCAAAAACTTTATTATCATTAAATCTATAACAAGATTCATGTTGTCCATATGAGTATCATGGGATACTTATAAAATTATTTAGGAAAATCAAAATATACTATGTCACCTTAGAATTGTCCTTTTTAAAAAAAGGTAATGAGAACTTCTTAAGTGAAACTATGTTGGCTACTAGCCCTTATCACCTCTATATATCAGTCAGGATTCAGTCAAAAGACAGGAACCATACCTGTTATTTGAATAGACAGATGTCATATAAGATTTCTTAACCAAATATAAAGTTTTTAGGTAAACAGCTGAAGGGGCAAAAAGAGAACTCTAACGAATCACAAAGATAGCAACTACAGAAAGCAGCTATCAAGCCCAGGGCTAGGCTACCAAAAGATTAGAAGAGGGGTCCAGGGAACTTAAACTCCCAGTTCTGAGAAGAAGGCACTGCTCAGATGGTGTTGGTGTCTGATTCCTTGAAGCCCCATGGCCCTGGGACTCAAACCTTCCTCCAGTGGCTTCTGGAGGAAGCTTGATAAAACCAGTCCTCAAGTGTTGAAAAAACTGCACACTAGATCCAGCAACTGCTACAGGAAGTTACTACTACTGCCAGGATGAAAAGTGTTACAAGGGTGGCTCTCACAGGAATAGTAGGGAGATAAGCCACTGGAAGCAAAGAAGAGCAAGTCCCCTTTACTGCCCCTTATTTACCGACCAAACAGGGAGCCGTTAACAATGCATAAATGTGGCCTGCAGAGTCACAAACCCTATCATCACAAAGTAGAATAAACAGGACAGATTTGGAGGTAAGAGATAACTTAATTGTCAAAATACTCTGTTCTGGTCACATAAACTATCTGTTTAATAATCTACAAAATCAATGACATCAACCTGCATCCAACACGTAATCATCTTCCACTACTCTGAAGAGTATAATAGTGATGATAATAATAATAGTAACAAAAACCACATCTAACATTTATTTAGCACTTACTACATACTTGGATGTTTTAAATTGTATACATATATTAATTCATTTAATATTCACAACAACCCTGTGGAGAAGGCAATGGCAGAATTCTTACTTTATAGATAGAATAAGGTGCAAATCTCATGCTTTTGACACAACATATGCTACAATGCTATGATATACAATCCCCTCTAAATCTGAGGCAGCCTTCAAAATGTAACACTGTTGAACACAACTTGCTTGCATGCTTTATGAAGTTCATCTCTGAAGTTGTAGCTACATGGAAAATCATTTTCTCATACACTTCAGGATATTTTTCAAAACTCTCTGCTGAGAACATGCAACCTAGCAAAACATTTCTGGTTTCCCAAGCAATACAGGATAAAAAAGGCAGCACTGCCTGACCAGTGGTGGTGCAGTGGATAAAAGTCTACTCAGGATGCTGAAGGCCCTGGTTCAAAACCCCAGGGTAACCAGCTAGAATGCGGGTTTCTCATCTTGAGCACTGGCATGCTAGTTTGAGCACAGGGTCATAAAGATGATCTCAAGTCTCTGGCTTGAAGCCCAAGGTCGCTGGCTTGAGAAAAGGATCACTGGCTCAGATGGAGCCCTTTGGTCAAGGCACATATGAGAAGCAATGAACAACTAAAGTACTGCAACTATAAATTGATTCTTCTCATCTCTATCTCCCTTCCTGTCTCTCTCTTTCTCTCTCTCAAAAAATAAGTGTATATGATTGTCTAACCACTATGCTGTACAACTGAAACTAATATAAAAAATAGTGAGCCCTGGCCAGTTGGCTCAGTGGTAGAGCATCGCCCTGGCGTGCAGGAGTCCCGGGTTCGATTCCTGGCCAGGGCACACAGGAGAAGCGCCCATCTGCTTCTCCACCCCTCCCCCTCTCCTTCCTCTCTGTCTCTCTCTTCCCCTCCCGCAGTTGAGGCTCCATTGAAGCAAAGATGGCCCGGGTGCTGAGGATGGCTCTGTGGCCTCTGCCTCAGGCGCTGGAATGGCTCTAGATGCAACAGAGCAACGCCCCAGAGGGGCAGAGCATCGCCCCCTGGTGGGTATGCCGGGTGGATCCCGGTCGGGCACATGCGGGAGTCTGTCTGACTGCCTCCCCGTTTCCAGCTTTGGAAAAATGAAAAAATAAATAAATAAATAAAAAATAGTGAATATAAACTGTAATTGCAAAAAATTTTCAATAAAAAATAAAGTATAGCCCTGGCCGGTTGGCTCAGTGATGGAGCGTCGGCCTGGCGTGTAGAAGTCCCGGGTTCGATTCCCGGCCGGGGCACACAGGAGAGGCGCCCATTTGCTTCTCCACCCCTCCCCCTCTCCTTCCTCTCTGTCTCTCTCTTCCCCTCCCACAGCCGAGGCTCCATTGGAGCAGGGATGGCCCGGGCGCTGGGGATGGCTCCTTGGCCTCTGCCCCAGGCGCTGGAGTGGCTCTGGTCGCGGCAGAGCGATGCCACGGAGGGGCGGAGCGTCGCCTCCTGGTGGGCAGAGCATCGCCCCCTGGTGGGCGTGCCGGGTGGATCCCAGTCGGGCGCATGCGGGAGTCTGTCTGACTGTCTCTCCCGGTTTCTAGCTTCAGAAAAATACAAAAAATACAAAAAAAAAAAAAAAAGTATAATATTAAAAAATAGCAGTGTAAAATGTCTCCATTCAACTATTTCAACTCTCTTTCAAAAATAAAACAAAAGATGGGGGTGTAAGATGGTATAGAGAGGATAAATAATGATTAAAAGAGACTTGACTTGTGTGGTGAACACACAATACAGGTGTGTTGTGAAATTGTACACTCGAGTCCTGTATAATTTTGTTAACCAGTATCACCTCACTAAATTCAATAAAAAGGGGAGAAAAGCTTGTAATTCCTAAACAAACAAAAAATTAGTTCAAAAATTAATATTTATTAAGTAAATACCTACATTTTAGCCTCGAAAAAAAGGTAAAATGAAGAATAAATGTCTGGAATCCATTTTATTTTTACAAAAAAACAAACAAAAGAACACTTTTTTTTTTCAGGGATATATAATTATACATTTATTTCACAAACATGGCCTAGGGCTAAATTCTGAATGAAGAAACAACTTACAATATTAATATGCTTTGTCTTTCATTTGCACTTAAAGACTGATTACCCTTTATCAGTAAATAGGTAAGAAGAGACTGCTTGCGGCAGACGGTTTGTGATGTGGTGTGTAGATGGTGTTATATTGAGTTGTACACTTGAAACCTGTATGGTTTGGCAAACGACACCATTCCAATAAAAAAAAATTTTAATTAACAAAAACAACAATAAAACAGGAAATACAAGTAGTGACTGTATTTATTTTATAATTTCTTTTATTTCAGAGATGCATACAAAATAAGAATCATAGCCTATGGGGGCACAGTGGATAGAGTGTCAACCTGGAATACTGAGTTCACAGGATCAAAATTCTGGGCTTGCCTGCAAGGAACATACAACAATCAATCAATGAACAATCGTGAAGCCACTATGAGTTGATACTCCTCACTCCCTCTCCCTCCTTTCTCTGTAAAATAAATAAAATCTTTAAAAAATAAAAAGAAGACTCATTCCTTTACTATCTTAAAAACAGTTGTTTTTATTTAGCCTCATTTCATTTCATACTTTTCTTCATTACCTAGTTTAATTCCCATGATTCATTCAAGAAACATTTGTCTCACGTACTACATTAAATATTAGCTTAACATTTTCTAACTTTAAATACCTAAAAAGTAAACTGCTTACATTGTAGTTAATTTTATCTTTTAATTGGAAATAAAATTCAAGAATAAACTTAGTATCAAATATCCCTCTGCTCAATCATCATTATATACTCAAATTCCAGAATACTGTGCCAACATAACCTTAAGATTCACAATAGAAACTAGGTTTTAACAAGATGTCAAGGGGAATTGCTTATATTGTTGTCCTGCAATAAGTCTAACATCAGTCGCAAAGGAAAGTTATAACTGATCACTATTTGCTTAATGATCATTCCAATCAAAGACACTTGTGTAACGGTTAAGAATGTAGACTCCACAAGGTTCATGGCTATACAGTTCACCAAAGGATGTCCTTCCTTTTCAGTGGGAAAGGGCATCTGAGGCCATTTGGGAGACCAGGAGTGGGGATGGGGCACCTTGACAACTTGTATACACAGGCACTGGATGATGAGGCAGCACAAATGCATCAGGGAAGCAGGGCCAAAAGTATACTCATACTAAGTACAACAGATGGAAACTGTGGTTTCGGTGGAGGCTAAGAGGCCATAAAATTGTGTGCTGGCTACTGCGGGACTACATGGGTGGTAATGAACAAATGAGGCATTGGGGTGGGGGGGGGGGGCACTCCCTGGTAACGCCTCAGAGAGCCTTTCCTTTAGATCCTAAAGACTGAAAAAGGAAATAAAAGCCACAAAAGCTTCACCAACTTAGCTTTCTTAATTTATTTCACATTAATTGAATGCATTGTTTTTAATGCCATCATAAACATGATGAAATTAACTAAAAAGTGATAGCTTTAGAAGGAATAATAATGTGATGATCTAGAGAGAAAGAAATAAAATAATCCTTAAAAATACAGATGATAAAAAGAATGTAGACTCCAGAGCTAGACTGCTAAATGAGAATCCAGTGCAACTCAGCTTCTCAGATGTGTGATCTTGAGCAAGTTACTTAATAACCTCACTGTACCTCAGTTTCTTTACTTGTAAAACAGGGGTAACTACTTCATAAGGTAGTTGTGAGGATTAATGAGTTAATATACATAAAAAAAATTAGAACAGTGCCTAATACATAGTAATTACAGTATGTTAGCTATAATAATCTGAAACCAACAGACTTTATACTTCTGCCACACAAGTATGTGCTCTATAATTTACATAAAACTTCCAAATATGCTTAATAGAAATTTTATTTTTTATAAAGTATATTTGCAATTTATGGCCAATTTCCTGAACACTTTTTATAAGTGGTTTTCATAAATCTTTGTGGATATTTGGAAGCAATGAATTTAAATAAGAGCATTATTTGACAGAGGAGCAGATTTCAAAAATCCTATTTCTACATAAGCTAAAACCAAAAGGATCCAAGACAGCACTCAATACAAAACAGTATATACAGAACAAAAATAATCGTAGCAGGATTTTTAGTACCTTATCAGGAAATTGTGTAATCCACTATAGTAACTTTTCCTAATGATAAGAAACTACACACGGGGCCAAATGGCCAATAAGGGTGTCTGAATTTCAAATTCATATTGGTAACATGCAAACTCCTGAGAGGAGGAGAATATACTAGGTTAACTCCAAAATAAAAGGTACTATCCCACCCTATATGCTTGGCCTTATTAAATTATACTCTTCAATATCAAATTGCGATAGCAAAATATCAGGAAATTAAGTTCTTAGTAGAGAACAGGTCATAGAAAAAGTCTATGGAGTTAAGTTTCCTGTGTTCTACATACAATTGCTCACAGTAATCTTATAAACACATAAAGGTTAACATGCTTGCATTAAAAATGTTGTCATTTATAGACCTAATTATTTCAAAGACAGTTCAGACATCTTAACATGTCCACATACATTTTTTTAAAAGATTTTATTTATTGATTTTTAGAGAGAAGAGAGAGAGAAGTGGTTAGGGGAGGAACAGTAACCATCAACCTGCAGTAGTTGCTTCTCACGTGTGCCTTGACCAAGCAAGCCCAGGGTCTCAAACCGGCAACCACAGCGATCCAAGTTGAAAATTCATCCACTGCACCACCACAGGTCAGACCACATGACTTTTTTTTTTTTTTTTTTCTTACAGAGACAGTGAGTCAGAGAGAGGGATAGACAGGGACAGACAGACAGGAACAAAGAGAGATGAGAAGCATCCAACATCAGTTTCTCATTGCGCGTTGCAACACCCTAGTTGTTCATTGATTGCTTTCTCATATGTGCCTTGACCACGGGCCTTTAGCAGACTGAGCGACCCCCTGCTGGAGCCAGCAACCTTGGGTTCAAGCTGGTGGGCTTTTGCTCAAACCAGATGAGCCCACGCTCAAGCTGGTGACCTCGGGGTCTCGAACCTGGGTACTCTGCATCCCAGTCCGATGCTCCATCCACTGTGCCACCGCCTGGTCAGGCCACATGACATTTTTTAATTCACAGAAACTTTCTCATCTATCTTAACTTCTGGTGTTCTATATAAATGCTTAGTGAATATTTTATTTTAGAAAATATAAACACAGATGCTACAAATCTTTACTTTGCAAAATATGTCCAATTATTAGCACACTGTTAATAATTATTAAAGTAATGAGAGAATATAAGGGTTAATTGTTAGATTTAATGTACTTTTCCATATACTTAAAATTGTTTGGCCTGACCAGGCGGTGGCGCAGTGGATAGAGCGTCGGACTGGGATGCGGAAGGAGCCAGGTTCAAGACCCCAAGGTTGCCAGCTTGAGTGCAGGCTCATCTGACTTGAGCAAAAAGCTCACCAGCTTGGACCCAAGGTCACTGGCTCGAGCAAGGGGTTACTCAATCTGCTGAAGGCCCGCGGTCATGGCACATATGAGAAAGCAATCAATGAACAACTAAGGTGTCACAACAAAAAACTGATGATTGAAGCTTCTCATCTCTCTCCGTTCCTGTCTGTCTGTCCCTATCTATCCCTCTATCTGACTCTCTCTCTGTTCCTGTAAAAAAAATAAAATAAAATAAAAATAAATAAATAATAAAATTGTTTGTACATATACACTTTATTTTAACTATTACTTTTGGATTTATTTTGTTACTCCATAAGACAGCCTTAGGTGAGAGGAATAACCCTGCTAATTTCACCATGTACAAAATTAAAATGGAGGGTGCAAATGAAAACTTTAAAATTCATCTATTTAATATGTACAGTTCAATGTTTTTTAATTTATTCAGTTTTATAACTATTACAACAAGTTTATTTCCATCACCCCAAAAAAGAAGCCCTATGCCCAGCAGCAGTCATTCCCCACTCCTCCTGAAGTCCCTGGCAAATACCAATCCCCCTTGGGTCTCCATGGATTTGTCTGCGCTGAATTTTCACATAAATTGAGTTATACAATATATGGTCCTTTGTCACTAGTTTCTTTTTTTCTTTCTTTTTTTAGCAAGAAGGACAGAGGCAGAGAGAGGGACAGACAGACAAGAAGGGACAGAGATGAGAAGCATCAATTCTTCATTTAGGCATCTTAGTTGTTCATTGATTGCTTTCTCATATGTGCCTTGATGGGGGGGGGGGGCTCCAGCCAAACCAGGGACCCCATGCTCAAGCCAGCGACCTTGGGCTTCAAGCCAGAGACCTTTGGGCTCAAGTCAGTGACCATGGAGTCATGTCTATGATCCCATATTCAAGCCAACGACCCCGCACTCAAGCTGGTGAGCCCGTGCTCAAGTCAGCGACCTAGGGTTTTGAACCTGGGTCTTCTGTGTCCCAGGCCGACATTCTATCCACTGAGCCACCCCCTGGTCAGACTGTCACCAGTTTCTATCATTCAGATTAATGTTCTCAAGGTTCGTTCACATTATATCGTGTATTGGTACTTCTTCATTTCACGGCTGAATAATATACCATTGTATGAATACATCACATTTTGTTTATCCACTCAACAGTTAGCTGATGCACGTAAGGGTGTTTTTACTTTTTAGCTATTATAAATAATGCTGATATGAATAGTCATATACAAGTTTTTGTGTGTACAGATGCTTTTATCTCTCTCAGATATATAGCTAGGAGTAGGATTACTAGGCCAATCATATGGCACTTGTTATTGTCTGTGTATTTTACTGCAACCATCCTAGTAGATATGAAATGGTATCTTAGGGTTTTGATTTGCATTTCTCTGATGACTACTGATGTTGTATACCTTTTCGTGTGTTTATTGGCCATTTGTATATATTCTTTGAGAAATGTCTATTCAAATGCTTTGTCCAGGCCCTGACAGGTTGGCTCAGTGGTAGAGCGTCGGCCTGGTATGCAGGAGTCTCGGGTTCGATTGCCAGCCAGGGCATACAGGAGAAGCGCTCATCTGCTTCTCCACCCCTCCCCCTCTCCTTCCTCTCTGTCTCTTTCTTCTCCTCCCGCAGCCAGGGCTCCATTGGAGCAAAGTTTGCCCAGGCACTGAGGATGGCTCTGTGGCCTCTGCCTCAGGCGCTAGAATGGCTCTGACTGAGGCAGAGCAATGCCCCAAGATGGGCAGAGCATCGCCCCCTGGTGGGCGTGCTGGGTGGATCCCGGTCGGGCACCTGCAGGAGTCTGTCTGACTGCCTTCCCCGTTTCCAACTTCAGAAAAGGAAAAAAATAAATAAATAAATAAAATTTAAAAGAATGCTTTGTCCATTTTTTAACTGAGTTGTATATCACTGAGTTGATATAACTTCTTTATCAGATTATGATTTGCAAATATTTCCTTCCATTATGTGAAATTTCTTATCTTCTTGGTGCTATCCTTTGACACACAAAATTTTTAACTTTGATGAAGTCCAATTTATCTACTTCTTCTTTTGTCACTTGTGCTTTTTGTATTATATCTAGGAAATCATTGCCTAACTCAAAGTCACTCTAATGTTTTCTGATGAGTCTTACTGTTTTGCTCTTACTTTTAAGTCTGATTCATTGAGTTAATTTCTGTGTGTGGTATGAGGTAGGGATCCAAATTCATTCTTTTGCATGTGCTATCCAGCACCTTTTTTTTTTTTACAGAGACAGAGAGAGAGAGTCAGAGAGAGGGATAGATAAGGAGAAATAAACAGGAACGGAGAGAGATGAGAAGCATCAATCATCAGGTTTTCGTTGTGGCACTTTAGTTGTTCATTGAGTGCTCCTTCATATGTACAATACCTTGACCGTGGGGCTACAGCAGACCGAGTAACCCCTTGCTCAAGCCAGTGACCTTGGGTCCAAGCTGGTGAGCTTTGCTCAAACCAGATGAGCCCACGCTCAAGTGGTGACCTCGGGGTCTCAAACCTGGGTCCTCTGCATCCCAGTCCGATGCTGTATCCACTGCGCCACCACCTGGTCAGGCTGTGCTGTTTTATTTTAGTTAAAATGCCTATATGGAGTTATGTGAATATGTTTAACTATTGTTAAAAAGATGCACAGGGCCCTGGCCAGTTGGCTCAGTGGTAGAGTGTCGGCCTGGCGTGCAGGAGACCAGGTTCGATTCCCAGCCAGGGCACACAGGAGAAGCGCCCATCTGCTTCTCCACCCCTCCCCCTCTCCTTCCTCTCTGTCTCTCTCTTCCCCTCCAGCAGCCAAGGCTCCATTGGAGCAGAAAGTTGGCCCAGGCGCTGAGGATGGCTCCATGGCCTCTGCCTCAGGCACTAGAATGGCTCTGGTTGCAACAGAGCAACACCCCAGATGGGCAGAGCATCGCCCCCTGGTGGGCATGCTGGGTGGATCCCAGTCAGACACATGCGGGAGTCTGTCTGACTGCCTCCCCGTTTCCAACTTCAGAAAAATACAAAAAAAAAAAAAAAAAAAAAAAAAAAAGATGCACAGAAGAAGTCCCAGGGGGAAAAAAATGTGTTAATGTATTAATAGTAGTAATCACTGTATGGATAACGTTATGGGGTTTTGTTTAATTTTTGCTTGTCTTAATTTTTCTAATTTTACACAGTGCATACATTCAGCTTTCACAATAATAAAAAGGGGTTTCATTAAAATAAAGATCAGGCCCTGGCCGGTTGGCTCAGCGGTAGAGCGTCGGCCTAGCGTGCGGAGGATCCGGATTCGATTCCCGGCCAGGGCACACAGGAGAAGCGCCCATTTGCTTCTCCACCCCTCCGCCGCGCTTTCCTCTCTGTCTCTCTCTTCCCCTCCCGCAGCCAAGGCTCCATTGGAGCAAAGATGGCCCAGGCGCTGGGGATGGCTCTGTGGCCTCTGCCTCAGGCGCTAGAGTGGCTCTGGTCACAACATGGCGATGCCCAGGATGGGCAGAGCATCGCCCCCTGGTGGGCAGAGCGTCGCCCCTGGTGGGCGTGCCGGGTGGATCCCGGTTGGGCGCATGCGGGAGTCTGTCTAACTGTCTCTCCCTGTTTCCAGCTTCAGGAAAAAAAAAAAAAAAATGTCTGTTAGTTACCAATCTGTGGTTTTGAAGGTTTAATTTCTTTTATTTTTCAATTACAGTACAATTTTAATTACAGTTGTGATTTGGGAGATAAGGTTTATTGTTAAAATAGTATTTCCAGTATAAACAATTATTTTCTTTAGTTCATCAGGAATACACAGTCAATGAACATGATATATTTCAAGCCTCATATTTGGGTTATATTATGTCTGATTTAGTCCCATACAAAATAGCAATATACCTACTGAAGAAACACCAAAAGAACTATTAAGTTTAAGTTCAAACATCAACTTTTGTCTCTAACAGAGTTCCTTAAAAAGGAACAAGTTTTTTTCAAAAGAAACAAGAATTGTAACCATCAAATTCAACTTCTGAAATTTGCTTCTGCTTTTAGAAGTAGTGAAAGACCTTAAATAAGAACTATGAAATAAAAACAAACCGCTTTGAGTTATATTCATTATTTTTAATAATAATTACAAATATATTGTCAAATACCCTATAAGCAACTTAAATTTAGCAAGCTTTTACAAGGCCAAGAGTATGGTGTGAGAAACTTAAGTCTTTCATTATTCCTCAAGCACTTAAAGAGTTTTCTTGGGTCATAGAAAAGTGATAGGGACAGGAAGAGGTTTGAGGTTTTTTCATTGTGGTTCGTTGGGGGTTTTTTATGTGTGTGTGGCTCTGTGGTTTTGGGTTTGTTTGCTTTAGGTAGGTTATTTTTGGTTATTTTTGTTTTGGTGTGGTGTTTTGTTTGCTTTTTTATTTTTGCATGCTTTTAAAAGAAGTTAATTAACACAAGAATATAAACAACAATACCAAATCCCTACCACAAGCAAGGCATTGTTCAAAATGCCTACATACATCCTCTTTTATTTAACAATTCTTTAGAATAGATATTACTGTACCTTAACATATGTGAGACCACTGAGATGTACAATAGTTAAAATTTGTCAAAACTCATGCTTGGCCTGACCTGTGGTGGCACAGTGGATCAAGCGTCGACCTCAAATTCTGAGGTCACCGGTTCAAAACCCTGGGCTTGCCTGATCAAGGCACGTGTAGAAGTTGATGCTTCCTGCTTCTCGCCCCCCCTCTTTCTCTCTCTCTGTCTCTCTTTTCTAAACTGAATAAAGAAATAAATTAATTAAAATAAAAAAACAAACCAAAAAACTCATGCCTGACCAGGCAGTGGTGCGGTGGATAGCGTGTTGGACAGACGCAAAAGACCCAGGTTTGAAACCTTGAGGTCGCTGGCTTGAGCACGGGCTCATCAAGCTTGAGCACGGGCTCACCAGCTTGAGCAAAGGGTCATTGGCTTGACTGTGGGATCACAGACATAACCCCATGGTTAATGGCTTGAACCCAAAGGTTGCTGGCTTGAAGCCCAAGGTCATTGGTTTGAGCAAGGGGTCACTAGCTCTGCTGTAGCCCGCTTTCCCTACCTGTCCCCGTCAAGGCACATATGAGAAAGCAATCAGTGAACAACTAAGGTACCACAACAAAGAATTGCTGCTTCTCATCTCTCTCCCTTCCTGTCTGTCTGTCCCTCTCCCAGTCTCTGTCTCTGTCCACACACAAAGAAAAATTTGTCAAAACTCATACAACTAATGTTATCCCAATAAATTCAATTAAAAAAATGTAGCAGAGCCAAAACTTAAGAGATGTGAATCTAGATCTGCATCCATACTTAAGCTTTCAAAGACCATTCTTCCTCACTATTTTGGGGGGAAAGATTTGAAATAGAAAATTGGATCAGTCTACCACTAAATGATTAAGTTAAAAATATATATGCCAAACTCATCTTTATACCTTCTATATACTAGTAATGAACTAGTGATTAAAAATGAACACTACAAAATGAAATTTTAAAAAACAGTTCCAGGTACAACAGCATTAAACAATAAAGATACTTAAATAAATTTTTGAAAGAAGTGTAAGAGCTGGGCCTGACCAGGCAGTGGCGCAGTGGACAGAGCATCAGACTGGGATGCAGAGGACCCAGGTTCAAGCTCCGAGGTCACCAGCTTGAGCATGCAATCATAGACATGACCTCATAGTCACTGCCTTGAGCCCAAAGGTCACTGGCTTGAAGCCCAGGGTCGCTGTCTTGAACCCAAGGTGGCTGGCTTGAGTAAGGGGTCACTCACTTTGCTGGAGCCCCCCAATCAAGGCATATATGAGAAAGCAATCAATGAAAAACTAAGACACCACAACAAAGAATTGATGCTTCTCATCTCTCTCCCTTCCTGTCTGTCTGTCGCTGTCTGTCTCTCTCTAGCTCACTTTAAAAAAAACAGAGTAAGAGTTGGATGGACCTGAAAACTACAAAACATCACCGAAAGGACAGATTAAGCACAATCCCTATAAAAATCCCAACTATTTTTTGGCAGAAATTGATAAACTGATCCAAAATCGAGGGACCCAGAAAAGACAAAACAGTCTTAAAAAAAAAACTTACAATTAATTTCAAAACCTGTTAAAAAGCTATTGTAATTACAGACTGGGTGCTTTAAACCAGTGGTCCCCAACCCCCAGGCCGCAGACCGGTACCAGTCTGTGGGCCATTTGGTACCGGTCCGCAGAGAAAGAATAAATAACTTACATTATTTCCATTTTATTTACATTTGAGTCTGAACAATGTTTTATTTTTTTAAAATGACCAGATTCCTTGTGTTACATCCATCTAAGATTCACTCCTGACGCTTGTCTCGGTCACATGATACGTTGCCGCTAAAATTAAACCCATAAACTAGCAAAATGAGTGAAAAACAAAATTACATCGAAAGTTTTTTTGCGAAGTGGAAAAGGACCAGTGAGGAGACAGAAGAAGAACCTATGACTTCGAAGAAAAAGAAGGCTTCGTTTAACAGACAATACCAAGAGTCCTACTTGAAGTATGGATTTATCGCAACTGGTGATTCTCGCGCACCAAGGCCGCTCTGCATAATATGTGGCGACTAGCTAAGTAATGAGGCAATGAAGCCTTCAAAACTGCTTCGACCAAGCACCCTACTTTAAAAGACAAGCCTTCTGAGTATTTCGAAAGAAAAAAGCATGAACAAGAAGGACAGAAACAATTACTGGTGGCCACTACATCAATAAATGCGAGTGCACCAAGAGTATCATACTTGGTGGCTAATCGTATTGCTAAGGCTAAGAAGCCATTCACCATTGGTGAAGAATTGATCATTCCAGCCACTAAAGACATTTGTCGTGAACTTCTAGGAGAGGCTGCGGTTATAAAGATAGCACAGATGCCTCTTTCGGCTACCACCATCACATGGCGCACTGAGGAAATAGCAGAGGACATTGAATCACAATTGTTGAAAAGGATTAATAAATCACTGTACTATGCTCTCCAGTTTGACGAATCTACAATATTGACAACAAGGCAATGCTACTTGTTTACGTGCGTTATCTTTATCAAGAGGATGTGCATGAGGATATGTTATGTGCACTATCATTGCCAACCAAAACCACAGCCGCAGAACTATTTAAATCGCTGGATGACTATGTATCAGGATAACTGAAATGGTCTTTTTGTGTCGGCATATGCACAGATGGAGCTGCTGCCATGACCGGAAGGATGTCTGGTTTAACTACTCGGATTAAGGAGGTTGCACCTGAATGGGAGTCTATGCATTGTGTCATTCACAGGGAAATGCTGGCTAGCTAAAATATACCACCAGAACTTAACAGCATATTGAATGATGTCGTTAAAGTTATGAACAACATCAAAACACACGCCCTTCACTCGCGCCTGTTCAAGCAGCTTTGTGAGGAAATGAACGCAGAGCACAGACACCTTCTCTTATACACAGAAATAAGATGGTTATCCCGAAGGAGGTCCCTGGCCAGAGTGTTTGAATTACAAGAGCCAATGCAGATTTCTCTCAGAAAAAAAGTCACCACTAGCAGCCCATTTCAGTGATGAGGAATGGGTCGCAAAACTCACTTACTTGTGCGACATATTTAACCTCCTTAATGAACTCAATCGGTCACTTCAGGGGAAAATGACAACTGTCTTCAAGTTGGCAGATGAAGTAGCTGCATTTAAAGCCAAACTGGATTTGTGGGGACGATGCGTGAACAGGGGTATATTTGACATGTTTCAAACATTTGCGGGAATTTTGGAAGAGACTGAGCCCAAGCCTTCATTGTCCCAGCTGGTGCACGATCACCTGTATTTGCTTTTAAGAGTGTGAACGCTCCTTCCCAACCACAAAAGACCCACAAATTGCCAAGGAATGGATCCACGATCCATTTGTCAACAAACCAGGTGAATCCAATGTGTCTATGCAAGAAGAGGATCAACTACTGGAGATCGCAAATGATGGTGGCCTTAAAAATATGTTCGAGCCCTGGCCAGTTGGCTCAGTGGTAGAGCGTCGGCCTGGCGTGCAGAAGTCCTGGGTTCGATTCCCGGCCAGGGCACACAGGAGCAGCACCCATCTGCTTCTCCACCCCTCCCCCTCTCCTTCCTCTCTGTCTCTCTCTTCCCCTCCCGCAGCCGAGGCTCCATTGGAGCAAAGATGGCCCGGGCGCTGGGGATGGCTCCTTGGCCTCTGCCCCAGGCGCTAGAGTGGCTCTGGTCGCAACAGAGCGACGCCCCGCAGTGGCAGAGCATCGCCCCCTGGTGGGCAGAGCATCCCCCCTGGTGGGCGTGACGGGTGGATCCCGGTCGGGCGCATGCGGGAGTCTGTCTGACTGTCTCTCCCCGTTTCCAGCTTCAGAAAAATACAAAAAAAAAAAAAAAAAAAAAAAATATATATATATATATATATATATATATACACACATATATATGTTCGAGACTACAACTCTGCTGGTGTTCTGGATTAAAGTCATGACAGAGTACCCCGAGATCGCCACAAAAGCACTAAAAACCCTGTTGCCATTTCCGACATTCTATTTGTATGAAGCGGGATTTTCTGCAGTGACAGCAACCAAAACAAAATTACAGAATAGACTGGACATGGGCAACACATTTCGGGTGTCACTGTCTCCCATTACCCCTAGATGGGACCATCTCGTTGCAGAGAAACAAGCCCAGGGCTCCCACTGATTTAGCGTTATGGTTGTTGAGAGATAGGCTACTATCTCTCATTCTATATGAACATTATAATAAATAACCCTTAACTTACAATATTCATAACAATGGTGAGTTGTATTTTTCATGCACTTTATATTTGTTTTTGTGTTGTATCTTATTTTTAAGGCAGGTTTAAGCGTTACCATAGCGACTGGAAAGTGTTTGGAGGCAGAGAGGATGTTACTCATGTTATGTTGTTGGTGCAATGTTAAGAGGACGCTTCTAATAAAGTTGCATACAAGTACACAGTGGATTCATGTTTATTTTTATTGTCGTAGGTTCACGATTGGTAGCGAGCCTGAACCTATCATATTACATATTGATGTCAGACATGAAACGTTGTCAGAATAACAAATTTAAATACAGCCTAAATAATGAGGACATGTTCATTCCTCCTTTAACTTAGCCCAATAAATATCGTAAGTTCGACAATTACATTTAAAAATACCACAGTTTTTACACCGGTCACATAATTTTATTTTGTGCATTTATCTGTCCCACCCTAAAGGCCAGTCCGTGAAAATATTTTCTGACATTAAACCGGTCCATGGCCCAAAAAAGATTGGGACCACTGTTTTAAACAACAGACATTTATTTATTTATTTTTGAATGAAAGAAAGAAGAGCCTGACCTGTGGAGGAGGCACACACAGTGTATAGAGCGTCAACCCGAATGCTGAGGTTGCCAGTTCAAAACCCTGGGTTTCCCTGGTCAAGGCACATACAATAAGCAACAAGCAACAAACAAGCAATGAACAACTAAAGTGAAGCAATTATGAGTTGATACTTCTTGTTCTCCCCTACTCTCCTCTCTCTGTAAAATCAATAAAAAAATCTTTAAAATAAATCAAATAAAAAGAATAGACTTGAGAGTCTAGAAATAAACCTAACATATGGTTAGTTGATTTTCTCAATAACGGTACAAAGACCATTCAGTGAGATAACACTTTTTCTTAATATATAGTCTGGGACAACTGGATCACCTTATGCAAAAGAATGAATCTGGACCACTACTTTACTCCATACACAAAAATAAACTCAAAATGGATCAAAAACCTATCCGTAAGGGCTTAAAACTCTTAGAAGAAAGCATAGAGGTAGTAATGACCTTGGATGTGACGATTGATTCTAAGATACAACAACAAAACCATAAGTAACAAAAGAAAAAGTAGATAAATGGACTTCATAACAAAACTTTTTTTGCAACAAAGAACATTATCAAAAAAGTAAAAAAAAAAAAAAAGTAAAGACAATCTGCAGAATGGGAGAAAATTTTGCAAATTATATTATCTGATTAGGAGTTAGTATCCAGAATTCTTAAAGAATTCTTACAACTCAATAATAAAAAGACAAATAACTCAAATAAAAAATAAAGACCCCCCAAAAAATGGACAGGGGTTTGAATAAACATTTCTCCAAAGAAGATACATAAATGTCCAATAAGCACAAAAAAATTATGCCTAACATCATTAGTCATCAAGGAAATGCAAATCAAAATTGCAGTAAGATGCCCTTTTACACTTACTAGGTTGGCTAAAGTTAAGAAGACAGATAATAACAAGTATTGACAGCCTGACCAGGCGGTGGCACAGTGGAATAGAGTGTCAGCCTGGGATGTGGAAGACTCGGGTTCGAGACCCCCGAGGTCGCCAGTTTGAGCACGAGTTCATCCGGTTTCAGCAAGGCTCACCAGCTTGAGCCCAAGGTCGCTGGCTCAAGCAGGGGGGTCACTCGGTCTGCTGTAGCCCCACGGTCAAGGCACATGTGAGAAATCAATCAATGAACAGCTAAGGAGCTGCAAAAAAGAACTGATGCTTCTCATCTCCCTCCCTTCCTGTCTGTCTGTCCCTATCTGTCCCTCTTTCTGACTGTCTCTGCCACACAAAAGAAATAAAAATAACAAGTATTGACAAAGATGTAGAGAAACTAGAACCCTCACACATCGCTAATGGGAATGTAAAATGATGCAGCGCCTTAGAAAACAGTTTCTAAGGCTACTCAAAAGGTTAAAATAGTTACCATGTGATCCAGCAATTAGGATATGCCCAAGAGAAATTAAACATATGTCCACACTAAAACTTGTTCATAAATGTTTATGGCAGCATTATTCACAAAACAGTGGGCCCTCTGTATCCACATGTTCCGCATCCACTGATTGAAAATATTGAAATAAAAAAGTTATTTTGCTGCTAACATGTACCTTGTAGTTAAGCCTAGGATGGTTGCTTGTGAACATACACAGACTTTTTCTCTTGTCATTATTTCCTAAGCAATACAGTGTAATAATTATTTATGTAGCATTCATATTGTTAGGTATCTATTATAAGTAATCTAGAGATGATTTAATGGAGTGGTCCCCAACTCCCGGGCCGCGGACCGGTACCAGTCTGTGGGCCATTTGGTACCGGTCTGCAGAGAAAGAATAAATAACTTACATTATTTCCATTTTATTTACATATATTTAAGTCTGAACGATGTTTTAGTTTTAAAAAATGACCAGATTCCCTCTGTTACATCCGTCTAAGACTCACTCTTGACTTTGTCTTGGTCACGTGATACATTTATCCGTCCCACCCTAAAGGCCGGTCCATGAAAATATTTTCTGACATTAAACCGGTCCATGGCCCAAAAAAGGTTGGGGGACCACTGATTTAATGTATACAGGAGGATGTTTATAGGTTATATGCAAATACTATACTATTTTATATAAAGGAGATAAGCATCTGGGATCTTGGGATCTATGGGGGGTTCTGAAATCAATCCCCCACAGATATCAAAAGATAAGTATAATCAAAACATAAGAAAAAATCCACATGTCTATCACCAGATGAATGGATAAACAAAAAGTGGTATATCCTTTGAATGAAATATTACTCAGCAACAAAAAGAAATGGAGTACTGATACATGTTACAACATAAATGAGCCTCAAAAAAAAAACTGCTCAGTTAAAGAAGCCAGTCACAAAAGACAACATATTGTAAGTTACATCATGTTAAATGTCCAAAATAGTTAAATTCATAAACACAGAGAGCAGGTTAGTTATTGCCAAGGGCTGAGAGAAAGGCAAATAAGGAATGTTAATGGGTACAGGATTTCTCTGTGGGGTGATAAAAATGCTCTAAAAGTAGATAATGGTGATGGTAAAAGTAGACATATAGTGAGAATAATACTATAAACCAAGAACTATGCACCAAAGAGGTAAATTTTATGGTAGGTAAATTTTATCTCTACAAAGCTTTTTTTTTTTAAGATAGTCTTTAAAAAGTCAGTCTTTCTAGTTGATCAATGTCACTCCGTTAAAATTAATTATCTAAATAAAATTATTTTTTTTTAATTTTTTTATTTTTTTGTGGCAGAGACAGAGAGTCAGAGAGAGGGACTGATAGGGACAGAGAGACAGGAAGGGAGAGAGATGAGAAACATCAATTCTTCGTTGCGGTTCCTTAGTTGTTCGTTGATTGATTTCTCATATGTTCCTTGACCCGGGGACTACAGCAGACTGAGTGACCCCTTGCTCGAGCCAGCAACCTTGGGCTCAAGCTGGTGAGCCTTGCTCAAACCAGATGAGCCTGCACTCAAGCTGGCGACCTCAGGGTCTCGAACCTGGGTTCTCCACATCCCAGTCCAACCCTCTATCCACTACGCCACTGCCTGGTCAGGCATAAAATTAATTTTTTTTAAAAGTCAGTCTTGGAGATTTGATGTACAGCACGGTGACAATAGTTAATAATTTATTATTATATATTTCTGTATATACATAACATATAAATATATTTGTATTGTATATAAGGAAGTTGTTAAGGAAGTATATCATAAAAGTTCTCATCAGAGGAAAAAAATGTGTAACTATATGTGGTGATAGATGTTAACTAGACTTATTATAGTGATTGTTCTGTAATACATACTAATATCAAATTACTGTTGTACACCTGAAACTAATAAGTTACATGTCAATTATATCTCAATTTTAGTGTTTTTCTTTTTTCTATTTTTTATTTATTCACTTTAGACAAGAGAGAGAGAGAAGGGGGAGGAGCAAGAAGCATCAACTCCCATATGTGCCTTGACCAGGCAAGCCTAGGGTTTCGAACCAGTGACCTCAGCGTTGTAGGTTATATCTGAATTTTAAAAATTGAAAACTAACATCCACACAAACTACAAAAAAACCGCATTGAGACAATAAAGCACTTAAACTTTCAATACTTATTCAGATGCAATCTCAACTCCTAAAATTCTGTCTTCCTATACCTTCTATACATTCATATTTTGTTGTGAACGACAAAAAAAAAAGCTAATGAAATCAACCACTGAAATTCAAAAAACATGAAAAAATCCAGCGCCTGAAATATCAAATAACTTACAATCAAACAACTCAATTTTCACATTGACTCTGAACTAAACATAAATTTCAATTTCAAAATATCAGATATAGAGGACAAATACTCAGAGGTTTAAGCAAATTTCCAACTTTTCTGAATAAACAGTAATTCAGATTTGCTTTGATGAAAATGTAAATACCTGCCTCAAAGGAACAAAACTCCATAAAGCTAGTGTTCCCAAATGATGAAAAGAAAAAAGCATATTTTTTATTTTTTCAGTTAGTTTTAACCTAACTAGAGTCATAGTTGATGGTTTATACTAACCAATGTATACCCTTCTTTGCTTACAACACACTAAAAACAAGGCAGTATAAACTGTCATAAAAATTATGTTGAGACCTAATAAAAAATCACATTATACAGTACTCTGACGGTCATTAATCTCAAAAAGCTCTCGAAAATGTCTCAGGAACTATTTTGGAAACTCCCTGTTATTTAGTCTTCCTACAAATATTCACTGACAATTTACATGTGCCGAGCACTGCACCTGGTACCAGGATGCCACAATGAAGCTATAAAGCGAACAGGTCCCTCTCACAGGAAGATAGTGCTTGTCAAATTTGCCTGATCAGTTGGTTAGAGCATCGTCCAGAGCCAGTTCGATCCCCGGTCAGGGCACATAGATGAACAATGTTCCTGTCTCTTTCCCTCCCTTGCCCTCTCCGTGAAATCAATAAATAAAAATTAAAGGGAAAATCTGCCTGATTATAACACTTGGGAGCTTGTTAAAAATTCAAAGTCTACTCCTTTGCCTAGGAGACTCCATGGGCCTGGGGTGAGTTGTTGCGCCTGTATTTTAATCAAGTGCTCCTATACCCGGGCTCCCCGGCTGTCCTGAGAGCACAACGCTCAGGGCCATCCCATCCCATCCAGCAAGATGCCACACCTCCCAAGTCCGTTCCGCTCAGGATCCTTCACCCTGACCAAGAACCCAAACACACCATGAAGCTGGGGTGGATGTAAAGCGTTCCCAAATCACGCTGTACTAAGCCACCGACACACTTGCTTCCTTCCTGGGACGGACAGCTCACTCTCTGAGACCTGGGACTGTCTGCACCTGAGCCGCCCGCGACTGCGCCGACACCTGCCTCCCAGCGGCTGCAGTCTACCTCTCCCGTGGGCTGGGCCCCGGGTTAGAGGCCCGCCGCCCCACAAGAACTGAGGGAAGGTGGAGGTGCCGCGCGCACTAGGCGCCGACTGTATACCGCCCCCCACCCCCACCCCAGCGCGCGCGCACACACTCCCGCGAAAACTGAGGCGGATAGGTGACAGACCAGGTCCCGCCGCCAGAGATGCCAGGTGGGGCTCGAACCCGTACGGCGGGCGGGGTCTGCCTCGCGGACACTCGTCAGCCGCCGAGGCCCGGCCCCGCTCGGCTCGCACCAACAGAGTTTTCACAAAGAAAGTCTCCCGGCCCGCGCCCCTCACGCACTCACCGGCGCCGGCGGCGACTCGGGCTCCCGCCGCCTACGGCTCCGTGCCGGGGTTGGCCCCGAGGTTGGCTCGAGCGCCAGTGGCGGTGATTGCTCCATTCCCGCGGGGCCCGAGCAGCGTTCGCCTCGGGCTAACGGTCCCGCCAGCTAGGCGCGCGCGCCGGTTCCGCGCGCCATGTTCCCGCCGTGCCGCGCGCCACCGCGGCAATCCTTACCACCGCCGAATCGCGCACGCGCGCACTCGTCGAGCCCGCTCCTCGCGCGCCTCCGAGGGTCCCCCACGACCGCGCAAGCGCGCACTCGCCGCGCCCCCTCCCCGTTTGCCCCGCCTCGCGCCCTCAGAGCCGGCCGCTGTTCCCGGCGTCGAGCTCACCCCCTCTGCACCCGTCCGGTCCGGCTGGAGAGCTCGCCGTTCTGGGTTCGGCGCAGCCGCCTGCCGCACTGCGGACGACCCGAGGCCAGGTTCCTTGTCTCTTTCCCCGCGCTGCTCTTTTAACTTCACCCGCTACACGGGTCTGGAGACGACGGTCTGTTCCAGGAGGGAATTACCCCCAAGATGTGTCGGGCAAAGGAATTCTAAGACTCCTAAAATGATGAGATCCCCCGTCGTGGAGGTGTGCAAGCACGTGCGCGAGCTTAAATGACACAGTGAATGCCCATGTCTCTGGGACACTCAGACTCCCGCATCTCCACTAACCTTTTCGTGAATAAGGTTAGGTATCGGGGTTCTGTTTCTCCTTAATTAAGAGGGTTCGACAACTAAGGCATGTTGGGAAGACTCAGTAAAATAATCCGAATAAAGTGTTAATGGCATAGCGAACATAACTGGCGCCCGGGGCACGACACTTTACTGGCGCCCCCCTCCTCTTCTACTACGCTTTTCTTGTTTGTCTTTTAGACCATTTGGCGCCCCTCTGCGAATGGCGCCCGGGGCATGATAGACCCCCTTGTCCGTCCCCCGTCCCGTCCCGTTCCGTTCGTCCGTCATCTCCCCCCACCCCACCCCCGCTAAGCTACTGTAAAGTGTCAATACCGAGCCAAAGACATACCAAATATGATAGTAATCCGGTGACAAGACCTCTTAAGTAGTTTGTTTAATGGTTAAAACACCAAGGCCTCTTGAGAAAGGAAATCTCGATTCAAGTCTCACCTCCACCTATTACAAACTAGGAAACTTGAATAGGTCACTTGACACAATCATAGAGCCTTGATTTCTAAATCTGCAGAGGGGAGAGTGGCAGTAATACCTCCCAGAGATGAGATGAGCTTTCAGAAGATGATGCGTGTATGTATGTCCCTGAGCACAATCCCTGGCACACATCAAGGTCCCAAAGTTTCACTGGTATAACTCTGGCCCTATCCTCCCAAGACTCCTAAAAGTTTAATGAAAGGGGCTCTGCTCCCAAGCCCTGTGGTATAATTAGCTGGGAGGGGTTCACTCAACCTTAGAGCTGGGAGGACTGTTAACTTCCCACATCTTTGCTTTCCATTCTTTGCCCCAAACCTCTCTAAAAACCCTGAAACTGGCAGAGAAACAGGAGCAGAGAATGTTTTCCCTAGTAGAAAATAAAAAGAAGTCTCCAAGGGTCTCTAGGAGTTTGTAAATGGTTGAATTTATTAATCTGGTCTTTTCCAGATACAAGTGATAAAAAAAAAAAATACCTGAAGTAGAACAAAAAAGGGAACATATTGAAAAGTCCTGGGGTGGTACCTCATTTCAGGCTTTCACTGCACTCATTTGGGTCACATGCCCTTGCCTGAGCCCATCACAAAATTGGCCAGACCTGGCTATATGGAGGCCCTCTAGGAACCAGGTGGGGTCGACCACTCCTAAAGGACTTGGGGGAGAACATGTGGGAGGAGGGATGCCTTCCCAAGAAAAAGAGGGATGCAGTTAGCATGAGGCATCAAGTGCAGACTGGCACAAATAAGAGCTGTCCACTGCACCATCCACTAGGCACACAGCAGGTCCATCATGGAGCAACATGCTTGTTCTTCATAAGGAAGTGGCACTTAGTTAAGACCCTGGGAAATTCCCCTCTACCTCTGCTCCCACCACCCACCCCAAGCCTGGAATGTCTCAAGTCTGCTTGTCAAAAGCATCTCAATTATCTATCCATCTTGTGTATCCTCCAAACAGCTGAACAGATGATACTTCCCTGCTCAAGAACTTTCTATGGCGCCCTATGACTACTTATATGGCCCTCTGCCCTTTAATGATGAAAGCCAAAACTGATGGACTCCTTACCACAAATGTGTCAGGCACTTAAGCAAACAGACCTTCTACCACTGACTCCTCATAAACACTGTGGGTACTCGTATTGCACCCATTTTGAAGTAACTTGCCCACAGCCCAAGTCAGAAAATGCAGCCCTGATTAGCACAATATTGCTTCTACCACTAATGTTGTCATCCATTTGTTCCATCTCCATTTGCTCAAGTTTCAAAGTCCTGTGCTCACCTCCAGCTGGGTAGCCAATGGGAAAAGCTGTACCAAGGAAAGAGCCTCTAGGGACCCCTTCAGCTTCCATAGTGGAAGCCTGAATGAAATCTTTGGCTTGTGGCCTCTTCATTTTCAAAAAACTTCTTATCTTCTGACTTTTGAGTCCCTCTTAAAAAGAACATTGTAATGATATTGGGCCCACCCAGATAAGACAGGACAATCTTCCCATCTCAAAACCCCTAACTGGAAAGTCTCTTTTGCCATATAAAGGAATATATTCATAAATTCGGGCAATTATGATGCAAACATCTTTGGGGGTCATTAGTCAGCCTACCATGGTAGGTATAACCAGAGTGAACTAATACATAGTGCTCTGGAAACAGGAGCTGGCAAACTGCTCCAGAGGGAAAAATGCCCCCAAAAAACCATAGCCTTAACATTAAATATTCAAATGAGCTAAACCCCATCTAACTTGGCAATCTCAGCCCCATTCCTTTAAATATGAAAACCACCTAAATCTCCATCAGTCCCCAGGCACCAGGCCAGCCAAGCCTCAGAATGTCTGCGGACCTTTCTAATGGAAACTGCCAACCACTACCCCCATTTTCTGGGGCAACAGCTGTGTGCCCCTGACCCCGTTCTGGCTGGCTCACAGACAACATCTGAACCAAGACACTCAATTTAAGGCATGGCAAAATGAGTGGGCCAGAGACACAAGAGGAGCCTGCCATTAGAACTGAGATCCTGATTATGCCCAGGTCCAGGCACCTGCAACCTTGAAAACAAATCCCTCTTTCCATAAAGGAACATGAATGGGCCTCCTGTCCCTTGCAACCAAGGTGTCCCAAATTCCAGATCATGGGGCTGTACCCATCCATAACCTAACACTAGCATTCAAAATTTAGACAGGATCTTTTGAGTTTTGTCAGTCAACATCTCTGAGCCTAGTTAAATATGAGACTAAGGAGATGAGGAACATTCAAGTCTGAAAGACCTGGGCTGGGTCACAGCTCTGCCACTAGCTAGCTGTTTGACATTGGACCTTATTCCTTCATTCAGAGATCCTTATCTATCACATGAGAGTGGACAGATGATATAGCCCCAGAATCACTTTGAAGACAAGACCAACCAAGGGAGGGATTTTACAGAACCTCCTTGGTTATTGTTTGCTCAACAAGACACATCCACATGCCTTATCTTCATTTCTAGCAAACATCTCTGAAAACTGAGTCACCCATAACTCATTTGACAGAAGGGACTGAACAGATATGCCTTAGTCTTCTCTATTCCTTTTACTGTGATTATCTGTTGCAGAAATATTGTTTGGGCCTGGCTGGTTGGCTCAGTGGTAAAGTGTTGGCCCAGAGTGTGGAAGTCTTGGGTTCAATTCCCATCAGGGCACACAGGAGAAGCACCCATCTGCTTCTCTTCCCCTCCCCCTCTCACTTCTCTCTCTTTTCTCCTCGTGCAGCCATGGCTCTATTGGAGCCAGTTGGTCCCGAGTGCTAAGGATGACTCCATGGCCTTCACCCAAGGTGCTAAGAAGAGCTTGGTTGCTGAGAAATGGAGCAATGCCCCAGATGGGCAGAATATCGTCCCCTAGTGAATTGCCGGGTGGATCCCAGTCAAGGCATATGCAGGAATCTGTCTCTGCTTCGTCTCCTTGCACTGAATTTAAATACACACACACACGTTTGGTTACAAAACTCTGCTGGATATTACACATAATACAGTTGATGTGCCATGTCCCCTTCCTAAAGTGAGGAAAATACTGAATTTTACAACTTATCTGGCCTCAAGGTTTCAGGGACTATTGTCCTGTATCTTCTTTAAAAAAAAAAAACACACACAACTTTTTACTGTGATAAAATACACATAAAATTTAAGATCATTCACAATATTTTAAATTTTATTTATTGACTTTAGAAAGAGAGAAACATCAATTTGTTGTTCCACTCATTGGTTTATTCTTGAATGTGCCCTGACAGGGGATCAAACCTGCCACTTTGGGATATTAGGACAACGCTTT